>NC_061090.1:26070486-26072986 GCF_015104395.2 Macrobrachium nipponense | reverse complement strand
AAATAAAAAAAAAAAAATAGCCGGTACCGTATTTTGGCTTTAAACCTTCACCAATAATTATCGTCAGAATGATGACTTCATGAGGCTCCACCCACTTTGGCCTCGTAATTCAGGATAACACTGAAGGCTATCATGGACATTGTTGTATTTAGAAAATCAATTTACTTCGGGCTTATAAAAACTCATTTCTCGAGTAGTTGTAAGAAGTGCTAAATGATCCTCAAGGATCCCAGCAGTTGGCCTAAACGTTTAATTCATGTATATTGCTGCTATTACTAATTTTGCGGCACTACTGCTACAGTAGTATTACTACGCTAGCACAGATACCCCACCCACATCTATGTATCGTTCCGCCATTCATTAAGTCTTTATATCCAACATGGTCGTACAGACTAAAGAAGAAGAAAAAAAATTATATCGGATGATCCGTTGGTCTGCTGGAGATTTTAGCACACATAAGCTTGTGTTTACTTTGGATAAAAATCTTATTTTAACAAAAATAGTTGCATAAAGACTGTTTACATACAATCTCTCTCTTTCTCTCTCTCTTGGTGGCATAGTGAATAGTTAATGGAAATGTTCAAAATCCTGAATGACATTACAAGTATTATAATCACGTTACGCTAAATACAAATCAGACCATAAACATTGGATTTAAACTAGAAACTGAATAATTACCTATTCAGGCTATAGTAAGTATGGCCACGGGCTTTCTTTTGACTGTATAAAGTTGCAAGTCATAAGACAAATGCAGTTTTGCAACCACGGGGACAATTCCAAATCCTGTTAGCCATTCTTGACTACTATGGGTTTCAGAGCCGATGGAATAAGGTGAATGGGTTTCTGTCTGGTGGATGGCGGGGCAACATTTCGTAAAATGATGTTTACTTGCTTACGTAATGAATGTTTTTTCGACTCTTGGCTCGCAATCATTGGCCATGGCGTCGGCTATATCATTTTTACTCTATAAAAATTAAAACTATCGGGTTTAGGTTATTGATAATGCTGACAAAATTTGTGTGTGGTTGTAAAATATACATATGTCAACTTTCAGCTACATCTGATGCTTTGATAAGGAGCAAAATCCAAAAAACCGTGTTACAGAGGCCCTGAATCTCATAGTACATTACAAACACACACACACGCATATTATACATATATATATATATATATATATATATATATATATATATATATATATATATATATATATATATATATATCTTACCACCCTGTGGTATAGGGGTGTAATAATACTACCACCGTAGGTCCTGCATGTCGTAAAAGGCGACTGAAAGGACAGCTGCTGCCTTGCAGTCGTACTTTTTTAGTAAGAGGCTAGGCCCACCGCCAATAACTGTGGAAACTACTGCCTTGCAAGTCCTTACTTTTTTAGTAAAAAGGCGAGGCCACCCCCGACAATAACTGGAAACCTGCTGGCCTTGGCAGTCCGGTACTTTTTTAGTAAAGAGGCTAGGCCCTACCCGCCAATAACTGTGGTAAACTACTGCCCTTGCAGTTCTTACTTTTTTTAGTAAAGGGCGTGGGCCCACCCCCGGACAATAACTGAAACCGCTGCCTTGCAGTCGTACTTTTTTAGTAAAAGGCTAGGCCCACCGCCAATAACTGTGGAAACTACTGCCTTGCAGTCTTACTTTTTTAGTAAAAGGCGAGGCCCACCGCCAGTAACTGTGGAAACCGCTGCCTTGCAGTCGTACTTTTTTTTAGTAAAAGGCGAGGCCCACCGACAATAACTGTGGTTGATGATAGCGAGGGCATGCGGTCGTAAAAATTCCTTTGCCAAATAATCAACCATAGCTGATGTTGTAAGGAAAGGCGCATCAGGCAACCGACCCCTTAGTGTAGGGATAACGGTGGGAGAGAAGATTATATATATATCTCAAGTATAAAAGGCCCAATAAAACACTCTGGTTTAAAGCTAAGGGCTATATTTCGGTGGACTAACTTCCACCCTTATTAAGCAATGAATCGCTACTTAACAAGGGTAGAAGTCAGTCCGCCGAACTATATAGTCCTTAGCTTTAAGCCAGAGTGTTTGAACGGCACTTTTATACTTTAAGACGTATCCTGTTATAACAGAAGAAGTTATTTACATACAAACATAGAAAGAGGGAGAAGTATCGATACTACGGTATTGTCTTCTCTTTGGATTGATCCATCCAACTATAGAACTTGCGGACAAATCAAAGGAGTGTTTCTTCACAGCAGCGGATCGAGCTGTATATAAGACGGACAAGTTCGCCGAGCGATTTATTTCTATATTTCCCTCACGTAATGAATCAAAATCATCTATAAGATAGATATGTTTTGATAGATTGTTACCGCTTTCGTAGATATATATATATATATATATATATATATATATATATATATATATATATATATATACGTATGTATGTATATATATATATATATATATATATATATATATATATGTGTGTGTGTGTGTGTGTGTGTGTGTTTGTGTGTGTGTGTGCAT
>NC_061090.1:26040486-26067986 GCF_015104395.2 Macrobrachium nipponense | reverse complement strand
CACCATTCATTTCTCTCTCTCTCTCTCTCTCTCTCTCTCTCTCCCTCTGTGTATATAAAATATATATATATATATATATATATATATATATATATATATATATATATATATAATATTATATGTGTGTGTGTGTGTGTGTGTGTGTGGTGTGTGTGTGTGTGTATACAGAGAGAGAGAGAGAGAGAGAGAGAGAGAGGAGTGAGAGAGAGAGAGAGAGAGGATTGGTGGAAATGGAATACACATGCTACTATGAGTATTTAATAATAATAATAATAATAATAATAATAATAATCATGATTTGGATTAATGAGATCTTTTATATACTATGACATCTTTGTTGCCACCTAACATCTCTCTCTCTCTCTCTCTCTCTCTCTCTCTCTCTCTCTCTCTCTCTCTCTCTGTGTAAAGAAGAGGAAATTAATGATTCTTACTTATTATTTTGACTTCCCTCTTCTCTCTCTTTCCTTCTCTCACTTATTAACAAGTATTAGTATCACATCTACGAGCAGCCCAAGTATGGATCTTTGTTCGAGGCAACTTCTCGTTAATAACAGTTTAAATTTTCTTATGTCCAAATGATGTCTGAAGTTTCTAGGTCCAGTATTTAAAGTGACGAATTAATTTTTTTTTCTCGTACGAATTATAAATGTCATAGGTTCTGGCCATTTGTAGTTACAATGTCCTAATTTCTATGCATTTGTAGTTATAATGGCATAGTTTCAAGGTATTTGTAGTTATCATGTCATAGTTCTATGGAGTTGTAGTTATAATGGCATAGTTTCAAGGTATTTGTAGTTATCATGTCATAGTTTCTATGTATTTGTAGTCATAATGTCATCGTTTCCAGGCTACTGTAGTTATAATGTCATAGTTTCTAGGCACTTGTAACTATAATGTCATAGTTTTTAGGCACTTGTAGCTATAATGTCATAGTTTCCAAGCATTTGAAGCTATAATTTCATAGTTTACAGGCTATTGTAGTTATAATGTCATAGTTTCCAGGCATTGGTAGATATAAGGTAATAGTTTACAGGCATTTGTACCTATAATGTCATAGCTTACAGGCATTGGTAGTTATAATGTCATTGGTTCCAGGCTATTGTAGTTATAATGTCATAATTTCCAGGCCTTTGTAGCTATAATGTCATCGTTTCCAGGCATTTAGCTATAATGACCCAGTTTCTATGCACTTGTAGTTATGTCATAGTTTACAGGCATTTATAGTCATAATGTCTAGTTTACAGGCTATTGTAGTTATAACGTCATAGTTTCCAGGTTTTGTAGATATAATGTCATAGTTTCCAGGGTATTGTAGTTATCATGTCATAGATTACAGGCCTTTGTAGCTATAATGCCATATATAGTTTCCAGGCATTTAGCTAAAATGTCATAGTTTCCGGCAATTGTAGTTATAATGTCATAGACTACATACCTATATCTATTTACGTCTCTGTCTCCTCCACTCTGTGTTCACATTTGTACAATGTTAACCTATGAGGCATATCTGTGAAATTGCGATGCATCTTATCTTTCAGTCAACTTACGACTGACTGGCCAATCTTGAAGGCGTAAAATTGTATCATCTTAAGCTATTGATAAATTAGCCTTCTTGTATGCAGACAAAAAAAAATCAAGGAAAAACTTAAAAAGTTTGTGTACAAACATTCTTGCGTTTTAATTAAGGATAAACGCTAATTTTGGATCATGTCAAGATTAGCGTACCCACTATCCTTCCAAGACAATATTATACCACTTTGATTTATACATGTATGTATGCATTATATATATATATATATATTATATATATATATATATATATATATATATATGTGTGTGTGTGTGTGTGTGTGTATATGTTGATCAAAGTGGTATATATATATATATATATATATATATATATATATATATATATATATAAATATATATATATAATATGTCTTTGAAAAATAGTGGGTTCGCTAATCTTGAGATAATCCATATTTATCTTTATTCGTGATATATACAAGTGCAAGCGAACACTTCCACTTCTCCCTCTCTCTAGCGAATTTCTTTAAGAGGTCAAACCGAACCCTGCACCTCGTTCTGAAAAGTGCCTCTAAGTTGACTTTAAACGAGTCGATTTGGAGGACAATGACAAACGCGTCAACAAAAATGAGTGACGTTTGAAACTTATAGGATAGAAATACCGACGAAAAACCTAAGATCAAATCTCGAAAGCAAGAGAAAGTTAATGAGAAAGGGGAAAGAAACCTTAACTAATATATCTCGGAATTTTTCACGAGTGAGTGAATAGCAGAAACTGAGAATGAAGCAAGCTGTGGTAAGTGGCAACCATGAAGGTGGATAGCGGAGACTGAGAATGAAGCAAGCTGTGGTAAGTGGCAACCATGAAGGTGAATAGCGGAGACTGAGAATGAAGCAAGCTGTTGGTAAGTGGCACATGAAGGTGAATAGCGGAGACTGAGAATGAAGCAAGCTGTGGTAAGTGGCAACCATGAAGGTGGATAGCGGAGACTGAGAATGAAGCAAGCTGTGGTAAGTGGCAACCAATGAAGGTGAATAGCGGAGACTGAGAATGAAGCAAGCTGTGGTAAGTGGCAACCATAATTATTTATTGAGTTCCGGCGCTACCAAGATGATGAAATACACATTTTCCCGTCTGCGGGAGAGACGGTAGCAGAAAGACAGACCTTCCAAATTCACGCTTATGCGATTTCTGTTGTTGGTTTAGATTAAGCTGGGCTTATGCTAGCACGGACTCTTGCTCATAGAGCAGCCCGTAGTATGCGAATTTCTGTATTGTTTCTTTCTGTACGTGACGGTCAGCAAGAATTAGAGTGGCTGAAATGAAGGCGTTGTTTAATCAGCCTATATACGGGCTGCTCTATGAGCAAGAGCCCTTGCTGGCATAAGGCCAGCTCAATCTGCAACAAAAATGTTTAATCAATCTTTACCGGTTGTTTTTCTTAACAATTATACCAATATGGATTTGTTTAATTAACAAAATAGAAATAAAATGGCCACTTTTTTTTTAAGTCTGAAACTTTTAAGTATTCAAGCCAGGTCCTAATCCAAGATAACAGAAAAATGGCTGAGAGTTTGACTGGAGCTGGAATATAAAATTCCGGCCAAAGGCCTAGCGCTGGAACCTATGAGGTCATTCTGAGCTGAAAAAAGACAAAAATAATGTTAGGTGAGGATGGAGAGTATAAGATGGAAGAAAGCGAATATGAACAGAGGAATACTAAAAGAAATGAAAGGGCTTACAGCTATATGGGCCGAAGGGACGCTACAATGAACCTAATACGCGATGCCTACAGTGCACCGCGTGAGTTGCCGCGTGAAAAAAAAAACCCAAGCGCCTCAGAAACTCCCACCAAACCTTCGCGGTCTGCAACGGGCGGCATAAACGTCACTATAGCGGCTTACCTACACAGCACACAAACAAACACATACCCACGGCAAATCAAAACACCCATAGAGAGAGAGAGAGAGAGAGAGAGAGAGAGAGAGAGAGAGAGAGAGAGAGAGAGAGAGAGAGAGAGAGAGAAAGGGGAAACAATCCAAACGAGGGTGAGGAAGGAAAAAAAAAAAGGAAAAAAAAGAAAGGTTTCTCTTGGGGGACATGAACTTCGATTGGCTATTTACCATATAGGCGGCCGACTGTGGGCGGAGCCTCCCGGCGGTGAATTTATAGATCGCCTCTCTTCTCCTTCGTCTCGAGGCTTCGAAGGGAAGGAAAGGGAAGGGATGGGAAGGGAAGGCAACCCCCCAGCCGACGAACACCTTCGCGTCTTATGCGGCTCTGTTGTTTGGAAAGCGAATGATTGATTCTGTGTGGCGCTAAAGAAAGAGAGAGAGAAAGAGAGAGAGAGAGAGAAAGGAAGAAGCGTAAAGAGAGAAAAAGAGAATGTTGTTTGATTAACGACACGAGCACATTCTTAGTCACGATGAGAGAGAGAGAGAGAGAGAGAGAGAGAGAGAGAGAAATTGTTGTTTGATTAACGAGCAAAACCTACGTCGAAGGAGAGAGAGAGAAAAAAGCTTTTTTAGTGGCTGAGAGAGAAAGAGAGAGAGAGAGAGAGAGATTACTTTTGTATCGGGACAGGTATATTATAGATTGTCATCATACAGTGAAACAGATGAGAAGACAAGATAGTACAACATAATAAATAATAAGGGTTTTACTGCGACTTGATTGGCTCTCTGTCACGAGAGAGAGAGAGAGAGAGAGAAAGAGAGAGAGAGAGAGAGAGAGAGAGATATTTGCTGTTTGATTAACTGCAATTCTACATCACGAGCAGAGAGCAAGAAAGGCTTCCGTGGCCAGGAGAGAGAGAGAGAGAGAGAGAGAGAGAGAGAGAGAGAGAGAGAGAGAGAGGCGAGTAATCAATTAATCACGAGTCAAGAAAAGGATAGGGAGGGAGGGGAGAACGAAAAGTTAAAATTTGTGGTCACTTTTATTCACATCACTAAATTTTTCATGATTGAATTCACAGAGTAGGCAGAATTCCTTAAAACCAGGAGAAAATAAAGAAAATAAAGCGTGAGTTCTCTCTCTCTCTCTCTCTCTCTCTCTCTCTCTCTTTTAACCATAATTGACAGGGACTTGTCGAAACGAGATATACACATTCATAGTCTCAGACTGAAAATAAACCGTTACAAAAGATTCAGTTGCATAATTAAACGTATACCTTGAATTAGCTGTCATTGTACTCTCTCTCTCTTTCTCTCTCTCTCTCTATCTCTCTCTCTCAAATGAATTATAAAATCTGCTCCTGGAGATAAGTGAGCACATGATCTCTCCTCGGATGGACAAATAATTGAGACATTCTAATCCTTGTAACTCTCTCTCTCTCTCTCTCTCTCTCTCTCTCCTCTCTCTCTCTATAATCCACAGGTAACTCCTCGTGAACCCTATAGTTCCAGAACACTTACCTAAACTTGATATTGCAAATGAACTCAGCGGCCAAACTGATCAATTCTACAGAACCAGATACATTTCTGTTATTTTTCTTTGTCACTTCTACTCTACGCCATCTTTATTTCAGAAAGGCCTTTTATTTATTTATTTATTTATTTATTTATTTATTTATTTATTTATTTCTAGGATGTAGCTGCTATAGCATGAGGGTCCATATAGCCTTCAGTAAGTGATCTAATTTGAACAGATGGGTAGGAAAATGCATCAAGGTATGAAGTCCAGTCAAGGAGGAGGAGGAGGAGGAGGAGGAGGAGGAGGAGGAGGAGGAGGAAATGAAGTAAAGGTCGGAAAGGCAATAGCGAAACAAAAAGTTCCATATATACTTGTATACTTCATCTTCTCTTCTATAGTTTCTTCTCTTTTAGAAGAAAGCGTATTTTGTAGTTAACGACTTTTAATCGCGGTTTACGAAGTTGAATGCAACAATAACGAACTTTCTTCTTTTACAGCGTTCCTTCAATTTTACTGATGATTATGTTGTCACCTTGAAGAATAAATCATAAGGAAAAGAACTAAGAGTCTACAGACCTGAATCATTTGTCACATGAAACAGCTACGCAATAATAATAATAATAATAATAATAATAATAATAATAATAATAATAATAATAATAATAATAATAATAATAATAATAATAATAATAATAATAATGGTGAACACATTCTGCTGAGAAACATCTATATATTCAATCAAATCCGTACAACAATTCCACTCCCATTACCATGAAAATAAATAAGAATGGTGTCATTTCTCACACCATGAGTTATTTAAAGTACTTGAACCAGAGTCCAAAGGCATCGGTTGAAATAAAAAAAAAATTCAAACAATAAATAAAGATGTTGGTTCAGTTATATTTGTTGCATCCATCGGCACGATATTGTACAGGGAATTTTAGGTCTCGACTTAAGACTATGCTACGCATATATATATATATATATATATATATAGTATATATATATATATATATATATATATATATATATAATATATATATATATATATATATATATATATATATATATATATATATATATATATATATATACGCGTAAGTATACTTGGACACTGGCATTCCTTATGCATGCGTATCTACTGGACACACACACATTCCCACCGGCGGTTAGAAACAGATAAGAAGAAACTACAATCATCTTCCCATCGGCGAATCCTATAAACGAAAACAACAACAACAATTCCTCTATTTACTTTGTTTCGCAGAGGCCACAACAACAACCCGTATATATATCTCTCTCCGGCGCCTCACTGATAAGGCAGAGATGATAATGGCAGCAGGTGTCGTGAGAATTTATATCTATCAGCAGTATTTCGATTGACATTCAAAACAAGTCGACATTCGTATACAGGAAACGAGACTGAAACTCCATCAGTTTGGTTAGCGAGCTATTGCAGAAAAGTGTGTCCATATGAGATGACTTTGTCCGTCCGCACTTTTTCTGTCCTGCCCGCAGATCTTAAAAACTAGCCTCAGTAGTTTTTTATTTGATTTAATGTAAACAAAGGTTAGCCATGATCGTGCGTCTGGCATCGCTCTCGGACAGGCCATCACCATGCCGTGGCTGAAAGTTACATGGGCCGCGGCTCAAACAGCATTATACCGAGACCACCGAACGATAGATCTATTTTCGGTGGTCTTGATAATACGCTTCACACGACTGTGCCTAAGAAACTTCGCCGCAGTCGAGTTTTTCTGTACAGCGTATGATCAAGGCCATCGAAAATAGAAATCGAGTTTTCTGTGAAGCGTATGATCAAGACCACCGAAAATAGATCTATCGTTCGGTGGTCTCGGTATAAATGCTGTATGGTCCGCGGGCAATGTAACTTTCAACCACGGCCTGGTGGTGGCCTGTCCAACAGCGATGTCAGATGCACGATCATGGCTAACCTTAAATAAAATATAAACTGCAGAGGCTAGAGGGCTGAGAATTTGGTGTGTTTGATGATTGGAGGGTGGATGATCAACATACCAATTTGCACCACTCCAGCCTCAGTAGTTTTAAAATCTGAGAATCTGAGGTGGACAGGATAAGCGCGGATGGACAGACAAAAGTCATCTCAATCGTTTTCTTTTACAGAAAACTAAAACTCCATCAAGCTTTTGCAGAAAACTGTTCATAAGAGAAAAAGGTTTAACGGAGAGGTGAGAATAATAACAAAATTGCAAAATAATTTTGATCAGAAACAAGTGAATATATTATGAAATGCGTAAACACCGATGTATTAAAATAAGCAATGGTGATTAGTGCGTTAAACTACTGACAGCCTCTTGTACACATGGCCTGTAGTTGACTGACTGCAAGTTGTCTGACGTTACAACTCTTAAGGTCGCCAACACCGTAATACTTGTGATTGTAGGCACCAAAACTGCTACCATGATTTTCAAACGCGCGCGCGCGCAAAAAAAAAAAAAAAAAAAAAAAAAGGGCTCAGACCACAAATGGATAAAAAGACAAAAAAATCCTGCACTAAAAGTTCGCCTATGCGGTAATTCTGTATACCAATATGACGACTACGGCGGATATATTGTTTAAGACCACGCTGGATCTCAGAGATGGTATACTGGTATATTTTATTCGTAAATTGTTAAATATAAAATGGTTGTTGTTGTTGTTGTGTTGTAACTGTTACTGCTGTTTTTGACTGGGCCAGCATTGCACTATAGCATTTGGTCTTATTCCTAGAGTAAGTATTATCGGCGGGTGCATAACTTTAGTCGACAAAGTCGCAATACGATATTGAGCAACTTTAACGCGACAGAACCAATCCCTTATATTACACATCGGCGTAATCCGTCGATGAGGAAAGAAAACTGCGTCATAATCTTAACTGAGAATCAATAAATGAAAGAAAAAAATTACGCTTCCTGTTTTCAAGTACAGTCATTCTAGACGTATAAGAAAATAACACGAAAAGCCCCTTGTGAATCGTTATTTCATAAATTCGCGTAAAACAGGTACCCCCAAAAAAATAAATAGATAAAAATAAAAATCTAAGTTGCCCAGTATCTTGACTTTCAGCATCCATTATTTCTTACTGGCGCTCGTGCCAGACAGCTATGGTTTGTTGCAAGTTTCAGCAACACTTCATATTTTACAAAAGACAAACGTTTACAAAGCACCCATTAATGGCCGGAATAGAGAGATTAGTGGCCTTGCATTAGAAATGTCACAACTTCTCTTGAAGCAAATGAAGTGGTATCGTTCTGAGAAGTGAAATGCTCAGTGGGAAAAAAAAACAACCTTTATACTTGAACCCAATTATAAGTCATAATTAATTTACTCATAACGCATAATGGAAAACTACCGAAACAAATGTTCACGGAACTCAAAAACATACAAAAAGAGCCAGTGTCCAAGTTTTGGGTGCATACGAACAGCAGCCTATATTTACAAATACAAAACCAGATTTGCCAGAAACTGTTTGAGACTGTGGAATGTGAACTGATGTTTCATTAAAGAATGGATAAGTAGCTTTATCAAGAAAGCCAATACCAGCTGATTTATGAAATAGCAACGCCCCTCCCTATACGAGAAGTCGATTTGCAAGGAAAAAATCATCGTCCAAGGCTCACACAAAAAAAACCTATTTCAATGTCTTAAGAGGATCCTCCATGGTAGATTCAAAAAGTTGTTGCCTGAAATTTCCCAAATATCACGGTACAATTCCCCAATGAAAATCTTTCTTAGAACATTTTTTTAAGTTTTACATAAATGGGACTTTCCCCACAACACCACGAGGTACAAAAGAGAGTCCTATAACCGGGACACTCTCTGTGCAACATAAAATTCCAGTCATGTCTCCGAAAGGAGTTCAGTTGTACACGAAGGTCCTTGTTTGAAATTGAGTGCAAAATCGATAGAAATCTTTCTCTTTATCTCAACGAATAATCATTCGTAGCTGCACACAAATAAAGCCACTATTCACTGTCCATCCAAGTCGAACGTAGTCTGAGGTACCATCATGATTACACACCCAAGATATAAGAAGAGTTATGTTATTGTTATCGTTAAAACAAACATCGAATTCAGGGACATTAACTTACAAAACAAAAGACTACCGTGGGAATAATAGTACGAATGAATGAGAATGAGAGAGGGGGGAAAAAGGAGAAAAAAGAACACGTTCACATGAAGATAAATCGAAAAAACAAGTAATTATCTACACACAAAACATGAAGGTGCAAGAATTGCAGTTTTGCAAAATGTCACACAAATAAAGTTAAATATAATAATAATAATAATAAATAAATAATAATAATATAATAATAATTAATAATAATAATAATAAATAATAATAGTAATAATGGGCACAATTTTCAGTGTTGAAAATGATAACAATGATTGCAGGTCCACAATAATATCGCATGTGAAGTATAAAGTCTTTGATAATAAGAGCTTTCGAACCTCGTACTAGGTTCATCTTCAGTCAAGTGCTGAAGATGAACCTAGTACAAGGTTCGAAAGCTCTTTTTATTAAAGACTTTATACTTCACATGCGATATTATTGTGGACCTGCAATCAATAATAATAATAATAATAATAATAATAATAATAATAATAATAATAATAATAATAATCAACGACACATACACAAAAACGGCGGTGCAAGTATTGCGTTTTTTTTTCTTGCAAAATAGGCATTGCCTATATCTCGGAGGAAATCAGAATTTGTTCGATTCGTTCTTAAACTCATAAACCAGTGTCTATTTTGAGAAAAAAAAGGTAAAAAAAACATCGGCTCAGTGCTCCCTTCAACTCACCAGCGATACAAAAGATGTTCAGTTTTCCATGACAACTTGTTATATATCTACATTAATACTGTGAAGCGTATTGATAACAGTAGAATAACTACTCGTGGACGCTAGAATATCAACCAAGTCTTATTCAACCAACCACGTCTTATTCAACCAACCAAGTCTTATTCAGCCAACCAAGTCTTATTCACCAACCAAGTCTTATTCAACCAACCACGTCTTATTCAACCAACCACGTCTTATTCAAGCTGTCTCTTAATCGCACTGATGGAAATTTACGTGGCCAGCAAGACGGTAACTCTGCCAACCTCCTGACATATTAGTATCCTAAAAAAGGCGTTGTACATACACAACTCAAAATCAGATCTACGCAATTTACTTATATCTTATACCACTTGGTCACTGCTTTAACGTCCTTAAGCAATTGATTTAAAGGATATTGGTCAGAATATCACCACCGAATGAGAAGTACAGGTCATCTAAACTTAGAAAACATAGTCCACTTTCCTCTGAGTCACCGCCAACGGACCGAGTTACAAAATCATCATTTGTCGCGGAATTTCTGGAATAGATCTAATGAAGGTTTTACGACAATGCTACACCAAATCCATGGAAATTATAGTGAGAATATCAAAGACGACGTTATTAAAGTTACCCGGTAAAAGAAATACTCACATCAGAAAATTTTACTAATATTCTAAAATCGCCAAATGAATTCTTCGGGAACGGTGAGCATACCTCAAAATTAAAACTATCCCCAAAAAAACTAGTAAATACATTAAAGGAAAATTTAAACACTTAGAAATTAGTATAAAAAAAACCTAGCGCTTAAATTTCCCGGGCAGATAAGTACATTTCGAAAGTACACAGAAATCTAAAAATTCATCTTCATAGCAACACGAAAAATGTAAGAATATCTCTATATTAAAGTATCCACAATACATCGCCTAAATCCCTAGAAAAAGGTCTAATTCCCAGATAAGAATTATTAAATAATATACGAAAAAAACCTTCTAAAATCTAATGGAAGGGGTCAATCATTTCTGAAAATTATGGACAAGCATTAAAAAGTTAAATCACAAACGGAAGTTATAAAAACATCATGTCGTTGCCTAAATTGCTAGGTAACGGAGTCTCTCCTTCCGAAAATTATATAAATACACAAAAATAAGCCGTCTGCATTTCGTAGAAGAGTACTGCGCTCAGCTAAGAATATTACAAAGATTTGGAAATTTCTCTTTCTTCAATGTATACCTATGAATGTGTCACTCGTTCTGTTTTATATATTATATATATATATATATATATATATATATATATATCTATATATATATATATATACACACACACACACACACATATATATATATATATATATATATATATACTATATATATATATATATATAATTAGTTTTATTCTGCGCCTATGTGCAACTTTCAATTATACTTTCTAATGGTTATTTTTTCTCATTTCCTTTAGGTTTGGGTTTGAATAACGACCCGTTAACCTCATACGTTGCATTAACACCACATTAAAAAAAATATAGCCACCTAAGTCCCCGCACAATATTATACAATAACAACTCCACAATAAAGATGGCGTACATCTTCAAGACGCATTTATCCGAATGACTAAAAGAACCGACGCCACGCATAGCTGATCCATCGCCGCTCACATCAAATCCCTGAGATAAGCAGCGAGTTTCTGAGAACTATTTCGGAATATACCTATTAACCAGACACTCGTGTGGGGTTAATACAGCAGCTGTTTGGGTATCTACTGGTAATCACCCAGTCGGGCGTTGACCAAAACCATTTTGCATAACTTTCCATAATAGTTCATTTTGATTCACTTCGCTAAAATTTAGGCTGTCCAGCAGAGAGCACTGGAGCGCTGTAAGCGAGTATTCAGCGCTTGAGAAAGCGAAGAGAGAGAAAATCGGAGTGGTTGGACAGCACAATAAAGAGATCCAGAAAATAAACAAGAATCTAGGAATGGTACTGGGAGAAGAACCACACAGTTGCACCCAGAAGTAATAGCTAGAGAGGTTGGACAGCGAGATTGTAGGAAGGGAGCAAGAATAGAGGGTAAAGTACAGGGATACACAGCTGGTGCAGCTAAGGTCCCAAGTGACGCTGCAAACACCCTTTGGTAATGCTCACAGTACACCACGTGAGGTGCACCGACGGCACCGTGCTACTTTCCCACGGAGGACGCCATGATAGCGAAACCGGCGTTGTAACAATTGCGTTTTTTGTTTGTTTGTTTGTTTGTGTTTTTATTCCCATCACCAAATAACCGTTTTAAACTTATTTTTTACTGCAGTCCAAGATACAAATACGATCTCTCACCAAATAACAGTTTTAATTTTTTTTTTTTTTGCTGCAGTTCAAGATACAATTACGATGTCTCACCAAATAACTGTTTTAAACTTTTTTCATGCAGTCCAAGATATAATTACGATCTCTTACCAAATAACTGTTCTAATTTTTTTTCTGCTGTCCGATACAACTACGATCTCTCACCAAATAACTTTTTTTATTTTTTTAATGCAGTCCAAGATATAATTACGATCTCTCACCAAATAACTTTTTTTTAAATTTTTTAATCCAGTCCAAGATATAATTATGATCTCTCACCAGATAACTTTTTAAAATTTTTTTAAGACAGTCCAAGATAAAATTACGATCTCTCACCAAATAACTGTTTCAATTTTTTCTCTGCAGTCCACGATATAATTACGATCTCTCACTAAATAACTTTTTTTTTTTTTTTTTTTTTTGCAGTCCTCAATAAAATTACGATCTCTCACCAAATAACTTTTTTTTAAATTTTTTTAATGCAGTCCAAGGTACAATTACGATCTCTCACCAAATAATTTTTTTTTCTTTTTTTTTATTTTTTACTGCAGTCCAAGATACAATTACAATCTCGTGCGAAAGAGGGGAAAGAATGAACGTTTCCAGGGCAATCGTATTATTCATTACTCTATGGAAATTAACATTCAGGAGATTTAAATGCCATAAGGTTGCCCAGAGACAGTTTTCTGTTAACGCTATGTTAAGAAAGTTAACGGAATTGGAATATAACATTTAGACCAAGGGCCAATCGCTGAGACCTACGAGGTCATTCAGCACTATACAAATATATTGTCTGAGCAATCGTTAGGAGAAGGTGGAAAGTAAGATGGAAGAAAAACAACATGAAGGAAGATACAGTAAAAGAAATTAAAGGGGTTGCCGCTAGGGACCGAATGGACTCTGCAAAGAACCCTAAGTAATGCCTACAGTGCACCACGTGAGCGACACTGACGGCACCAAACCCCTATATGGAAAAGAAAATTGTAATGCTTACAGTGCACCAAGTGAGGTTCAGTTAACTTTAAAAAATGGCGGAGTCTAAGCGAGTATAAGATTATTCCAAAATCTTCATGTCAGAGTTTTCCTGATCTACCAAAAATCTCATTTATAATTACATTCACAGCCTCCAACTACCTGCCAGGTACATTAACCCTTTTCGCCAAAGAATCTGAGACTTTTTTGCAGACAACGCAACTACGAATTGTTTTTGTTTGTTTCTTTGTAAGGTGTTTTTACGTCGTATGGAACCACTGGTTATTCAGCAACCGGACCAACGGCTTTACGTGGCTTCCGAACCACGTCGAGAGCGAACTTCTATCACCTGAAATACATATCTCTCACTCTTCAATGGAATGCCCGAGAAAACTACGAATTGGATCGTCTCTTTACGGCGGAGAGGCCGAGATGAGAAGTGATGCTTATTCCTATACTAATGGACTTCTCCCCCCTCTTTGTTGATGCCGATCTTGTCATTCAGCGCTGAAAGGAAAAAATTATAGTAAGAAGGTCTGAAAAGTGTAACGGAAGGAAAACCTCAAAGCAGTTGCACCATGAAACAAGTAGTACAGAGATGAAAAGTCAGACGGAAGAAAGAGAATATGAACGGAGGTACAGTAAAAAGGAATGAAAGCGACTCCACTCCATTCCGCTCCACTCCACTGGCTCTCAGGCCTCTTTGTTTTTCTTCTGTAGCACACACCGGATATCCACCACAACCCCCATCCCCCCCACCCTGCAACTTTCTCTCGGTTATGCTCCGTCTTATTTTATAGATAAAACCCAACTAGCCAAACTCATGGACTGCATATATAGATATAATATAGATATATATTATATATAAATATATATTATATTATATATATATGATATATACAGTATATATATATAGTATCTATATATAGAAAACTATATATACTATATATATCTCTATATTAATATTATATAATATATATATATAGACTTATTGTATATAAGAGGATAAGATATTAATTTAGATCTATAAAATATATACAATATTAATATACATTAATATCATAATCTAGATATATATATATACATATATATATATAATATTAAAATAGATATAAGTATTATATATAATATAATATTTTATATATAATATAGAATATATAGATCGAATATATATATAAATATTTATATAATAATAAGCGAATAACCACGGGAAAAAATGATAGTCAGAAATCCAAGCGCTTTCGTCTTTATTCAGAAATATATCTATATATATATATCTTATATATATATATATATATATATATATATATATAACTAATATATATATATATGTTTTATATGGTATATATATACATAATAGATAGATTCTATATATATATAGATATATATATATATATATATATATATATATGAGTTTTTTATCACATCACCGTGATTCATATACATGCACGCATTAACCTACAAATGTCCTTTAATATCCAATTCGCTCTACCTCGGAATTAATATATTTTCATATAGTACGTTAACCGAAGGGGAATTTTTTTATTTAATAAGAAATTCGTCGGCTCGTGTGTGGGTGTGTTCACCCGGAGACGCAGATTCCAAGCTTCTCAAGTTGAAATAACGAAGCGATTTTGTTATTAATTCCTCAGTCTTCTTTCTTTCGCCGAACGCATGGAGCGACACGTGAGGATGGACGGTCGGTTGATAATTGTTAAAAGTTTCCCCTAAGCATTTAACACTATTAACCGAGCATACAAATTGCTTTTCTTGTTTAACTGAACGATATGTTATCGAAGTTTTCATTTCGGTTTATCATTTTACCTAATCATTCATTTTTTACTTATTCCGTTTCATTCTTGTTTCTACGTGTGTGTACGCGCACACACGCGCGCACACACACACTCACACAGTCTCTGTTTCTCTCTCTCTCCGAAAAACACTTGATTTTCAAGAAGCACCTTTTACAGAGCACCTCGCTATCATTTTGCTTACAGATAATCGTAGAACACTGCGTGCATAGCTTGAAAATCATTACTGAATGAACCACGTCCAAAGTGATCACCGCACTTTAGAGATTAAGAAATACCAGTAAACCGTTTAACCAAAACCTCTTGATGAAACAGCCAAGCGAGATGATCTTAACTGAGCAAACTTATGGGAAAGACGGAATTTTTTTTTTTTTTTTTTTTTTTTTTACATCGTGGATGACCGCACATTCCGTGTACATGGTTCACTACTTCCTTCCGATTTTATCTATCGTTATTCTCACTTACGTCTCATTATCACTGTCTATTCGTATTACGTATCATAAGCCCACTGAAGGTCTTGGGTTGTTAGTTATTTAGTTGTTCCTAAGCTCTTTCGTGTATTGATAGCTAGAATATAAAATTCAGGCAGAAGCCACGAGCTATAGGACCTATGAGGTCATTCAGCGCTAAAATGGAAATTGACAGTAAGTAGGTTTGAAAGGTGTAACAGGAGGAAAACCATCGTAGTTGCACTATGAATCAATTGTTAGGAGAGGGTTCAGGAAAATAAGATGGAAGAAAGATAACATGAACGGAGATGCAGTAAAAGGAATGAAAGGGAGTTGCACCTAGGGGCAGAAGGGACGCTACGAAATCCTAAGTATAATGCCTATACGGGGCACAGCGTGAGGTGCACTGGCGGCTCTATAGATACCACCCTATACGGGAGGTACTAACTTGTTCTAGGTCACCTATGTCATCTTGTGTATGCTATACCGCTTTCTTTCCATTACTCCTCTTATTTAGCTTCTCTCTGGGTTTCTTATAACCGAAACTAAAGTTTTTAATTTCATTATTTAAAATTACGAAATGACACATCGTCGTCACTTTCTTGTACCCGAGTTGAGTTGAATATAGAAATTAGGCCATAGGCCAAGCACTGGGACCTATGAGGCCATTCAGCGCTGAAATGGAAATTGACAGTCCAAGGTCTGAAAGGTGTAACAGAAGGAAAACCTCAGAGCAGTTGCACTATGAATCAAGTGTTAGGAGAGGGTGGAAATTAAGAGGAAGAAAGAGAATATGGAAGGAGGTACAGTAAAAGGAACGAGAGTGGTTGCAGCTAGGGGCGTGAATTTTCTGTTCAGTAACATCAGTTAAATCGTCGCTGCCAGTTTTTACGTACTACAAGGCAGAACAGGCATTATTAAATTATCAATATCATAAACATTATTAAAGTTTGACCGCCTATAATCTTTTCTTCTGTCTACATGTAACATTTATTTTTTGAACTGTACTACTGTATCTGCCCTGTGTATTGTATATGGCGCTGAGGTGAAATAAAGGTTATTGTTATTTGAAATGCCAAGCTGACTGTACAAAATGCAAAGGTTACCATTGTTATTGAAGTCACGTTCAGTAGGTTTCAAATTACCGTAGCATTTAAGCGCCACTGTAACCTTCTTGTCATAATTTGCCGTTTCTTGTATGTATAAGTATCATCATACCGTAAGCTGAAAAATAAATAAATAAATGAGTCCATATTTAACGTTACAAAGCGAAAATAAAAACCCAAGCTGTGGTATAAACCTCACGACCAGAGAGTTACAAATGTTCAACGCTGTATATAACCGGCCGGGTGGCAACAGGTGTGAATTGAATATAGCACTTAGGCCAAGGCTAAACACTGGGACCTGTGAGGTCATTCAGCGCTGAAATGGAAATTGACAGTATAAAAGGTTTGAAAGGTGTAACAGGAGGAAAACCTCGAAGCAGTTGCACTAGGAATCAGTTGTTAGGAGAGGGTGGAAAGTAAGATGGAAGAAAGAGACTATGAAGGGGGGTACAGTAAAAGGAACGAAAGTGGTTGCAGCTAGGGGCCGAAGGCACGCTTCAAAGAACCTAAAGTAATGCCTACAGTGCACCGCATGAGGTCAGCCACTGACGGAACTACCCCCTTGCGGGGCCGATCGCTGTTGGGACGAATAGACAAAGTAGATTCTTATTCTTTTTCTTCTCTCGATAATCTTGTCAGTGTGAAATACTGCCGCTCACACCAGACTGCAAAGGTCTGATGCGAGTTCAGACCTGCCTCTTTTATCCGAATTGCTATAGCATATGTGTATAAGAATCGCACGGTCTTAAGACACTGAAATACGATTCTAGTAATGCCAGTGACTACACTCAAGCCGATCCCAAGCCCGGATAAGAGAGCGGGGTCGAAAGTTAAGATTGACGCCCTTGCAACAACTAACCTTTATTGACGCTTGCAACAAACACTGTCGGTCAGTTATGAGCAGCAATAGACCGAGACACGACTCAGAAGTCCACAGAACATATTCCCAGCTTAACCCGACTGTATAAATAAGAGCAAATTCGCTTAGTTTGTGCTTCCGTGCGTTTGTTAACAATAAGCGCATGCCACCCGGGACTTATTAATGAGAGAAAGATGCAATTGCATGCAACTAACGAGGTCTGCCGTATTCCGGTCATGAAGACGCTCGCAATAATTCATGGGAGATCAATAGGGCAGCATGAACGCGCCACTGGCGATGTTGGGAATGCAGCAATCTCGAATTTATAGATTTTGCAATACATACGACTGAACTTTGGCCATAAGAAAGTCTGAACATAATTTTGCTCGTAATTCAGGTCTGTCTTATAAAATATTAAGTTATATATCTGAAATTATTCCCCTCGCTTTTATTATGCTACCTACGACGTTATAAAGTAGTAAAGAATGGGTAAAACGAGAAGAATATGCACCAACTTCTTTTTCGAATATAATGCACTTCACTGCCCGTATACTTCTCTCGTCTTACATCCGACATTCTTAAATGAAGTAGTTCCCGCTCGGTCTCACAGGTGGCAGCACTGCCAGACATACGCCAAGTGAGTCTTCGTCGGTTATCGCGTTTTCAATTTTCTTTCATCAGCGTAGCGCCAAAGATATAACATATCCACATTATTTGCTGTTGAATTCTGATAACCCAAGTAGTAAAATCATTTAAATGTGCCCATAAATAGAAGCAAATAAATGGCAAGCATCATCGAGGGTGGCAAGATATGGCATCTGTGACGTCATAGTAGGCGGGAATTCAAATCAAGATGGCGGCCGTGTGGGTGATCCAACCCATACGATAGAAATAATAACTCTAAATATTCATTTATTGTTAATTGATAGAAATACCAGCTCCGCGGAAAATAACATAGCTATGAACGAGAAATATAAAAAAATATATATACTAACGCTCTCCGAAATTCAGATTATTAAGAGTGATTCAGTAAGACAAAAGCTGCCATGAATTTCTTTTCCGCAAAAAAAAAAATACGAAAATGACCAGACTATTTGTCGAGTTAATGCCAAATTTAGTAGTAACGGAGTCGAACGCAAATTAAACACCGCGGAAATTCTCGTTTATTTATAAGTTAAAAACGAGAGCTCTCAAGAACAAAACATTCCCGGGAACTACACAAACAGAAAACACATGATCGATCCTACTATTAAATTTCATCCAGAGTATTATTTATTTATTCTGCGTTAAATATCATCGGCATGAAATAAACCTCTTAGATGGTCGATCAACTTTATGATATGAAGTCGGACTAGTGACGACGTGATTTAAGATAACTTATACATAAAAAAAAAAATGACGGTTAACGAGTTCTTAACCGCCATTAGGGTAACGCTAACCCTTCTTTCTAACGAACCTCGTGTAGTACAATAGTAAATTACTACAATAAATGACGAATTACTTGACGGCGAAGAATTTATTTAAGATTAAACGAACATGGATTATATATATATTAATGTGAATAATCAGTGTTTCGGAAATGTATCAGTTTTAAAATGATTGATAAAAGCATCGCGCTATCTTCCGAGTAAAATCATTTCGGTGGATACTCTGAAAAGTGAAAGGTTCTGCTAATTGTTCTTTATAATATTCTCTCTCTCTCTCTCTCTCTTATTGGCTACTCGGAAAGTTAACAAGATTTGCTAATTGTTCTTTTTAAGTTAACCTTAGAATCTCTCTCTCTCTTTCTTTGAGTCAATAACCTCGTCGTTGGGACGCCAGTAGGAACTAACAAATCAGCAATCAATCTCTCTCTCTCTCATTTATGTTTTTATCTTTACTTTTCTCATTCCCTCCATCATTTGTGCCTTCTTCTATTCCATTAATCTCACCTCTTTTCGGTCTCTCTCTCTCTCGCTCTCTCTCTCTCTCTCTCTCTCTCTCTCTCTTTGGAGCCTATTGAGTCTAGGCCTACATGAAGGCATTACAGGCTTTTTTTTTTACCTTCAATATTATAAGTCCGTTTTATTATGCGAACGATAATGACGAAACGTCCAAGGCTATACATCACAAATTTTTCATTATACGCAAATGAATGTAATTTGGAAACAGAGCAGATATTTTATTATACGCAAATGAATGTTATATGGAAACTCCTTCATAGTCTTAAGAATACCGGATGTTGATTCCCCTAGGCCGAATTTTATGTCATCGAAGTTTAACCATTTTACGTAGATGTTCTAGTTATCCTTCTCGCAATTCATTCTTAAATTTTTAGATACGCCTAATTAGTAAATATAAAATGATTCAATTGAATTGTATTGATCATAAAATTTTGGCAGGAGGCCAAGCACTGGGACAATCGAGGTCATTCAGTGTAAGGATTGGAAGGTGAAACAGGAGGAAAACCTCGAAGCAGTTGCTCTAGGAGAGGGTTAAGGAAAGTCAGATGGAAGAAAGGGAATATGAAAGGAGGTACAGTAAAAGGAATGAAAGTAGTTGTAACTAGGGGCCAAAGGCATGCTTTGCAAAGTACTTAAGTAATGCCTATAGTGAACCGCATGAGGTGCACTGACGGCACTGTACCCCTACAGGGAAAGTGATTCAAATAGCACGAGAAATGGCACTATAGTTGGTTCACTTAAGGTGGATTCTTGAATTTCTTGGGTGAGCCTTACGCCTACGAGACGTTTGTTTGGCGGCCGCTGATTGGCTGGGAGCTGCCTACCTCCAGGTACCAGCCAATCGGCGGCTGCCAAACAAACGTCTCGTAAGCATAGGGCTCATCCGAGAATCCACCTTAAGTGAACCAGCTATATAGATGCTTGTGGGAGCAGAATGCGGATCAGGAATGAGTGTGGAATTGCTACTGTTGCAGATAATAAAATAATTAATCGACTTCGGATAACAGAGAAAACTTTCGCGGAAACTAATGAAAAGAGGTTCGAAGCTTTAGCAAGAGAAGAAAACCGATTGTAAATTGTGAGGAAGAATAAAGTTATGATGGCAAACAGAATCAATAAGTCACGAAAACAAGAATAAGGAAAGAAAACGGGAGAATATATTCTAGATGATGATCAAGATGAGAACAGACGCAAGTCACAGAACAGATAAGGCAAGGAAGGTAATTAGGTTTATATGAAGAAAATCGGGATGTGACTTAGTGTGTCTATATGGAAGCAAACATTGGGATGTATTATGGAAGGGCAGTTGAGCCAACTCTCTTTTATAGATGCCATGTGTGGATGCTGAATGTGAATGTAGTAGTAGTTGAATTGAGTTGAGTTGAATATAAAATTTAGGCCAAAGGCCAAGCACTGGGACCGATGAGGTCATTCAGCGCTTAAATGGAAAATTGACAGTAAAAGGTTTGAAAAGTGTAACAGGAGGAAAACCTCAAAGTAGTTGCACTATGAGTCTAGTGTTATGAGAAGGTGGAAATTAAATGAAAAAAAAAGAGAATATGAAAGACGGTACAATAAAAGGCAAAAAAGTAGTTGCAGCTAGGTCCCGAAGGCACGCAGCAAAGAACCTTAAGTAATGCCTACAGTGCACCGCATGAGGTTCACTGACGGCACTACCCCCCTACGGGGTAGAAGTAGTTGAAAGTTACGGATATTAATCGCTTGCATCGTAAATGTAACGTAGGAGGATTCCATAAACCAAAATAGTGACCAATACAGACGATAACTAAACTCTACTCGAATGTAATATCTGACGTGCAGAATTCGAGCAAAGACCCGTATACTAGTTATGGAATGGAATGTAAATAGGCCATAATACAAGAGCTGGGACTTACGAGGTCATCCAGCGCTGAAAGGGAAATTGAGAGTAAAAGGTATTAAAAGAGTAACAGGAGGAAAACCTTTCAACTGCACTATGAAACAATTATTAAGAAAGGGTGAAAAGCAAGTTGGAAGGACGAGAATATAAACGGAGGTACAGTAAGAGAAATGAGAAGTGTTGTAGCCGAAGGGACGCTGCGAAGGAGCTTAAGTAATATATAGCCTACTGTTCATAATGCTGGAGACAAGAAGGACCTTTTTATATATATATATATATATATATATATATATATATATATATATAGTATATATACATAATAATATATATATATATTATATATATATATATATATATATATATATATGTATATATATATATGTATATATACATAATATATATATACATATATATATATATATATATATATATATATATATATATATATATATGAATAATATATATATATATATATAACATATATATATATATATATATATATATATATATATATATATATATATATATATGATACTGCAATATAATACAGAATTCTATATTTCCCCTCTTCTTCAGGAAAGGGTCAGCCTTGAAAGATAGAGAACCTTGTATTTATTGTTATATTGATATAATTACAAAAAGAAAATAGACCAAATGGCCTTTTTTATCTCCTGCATTTGGTAGAAAGTTATTTTCTTTGTATGCTAATATTCATACAATTTCAATATTAGTGAAATGCTTTCCCTATGAAAACAAAATGTCAGACCCTAAAAAATGTTACTTTGCAATATTTATGATACAGGCAAGAACTATATTTAATCTTGTTTTGTGGCATTTTCTGCTATACTTGAGATGCAACGAAGGCAAGCTGTCTTGTGCAGAAAATTAGACTCTAGTTATACCGTCCCCAGACATAAAAATCGGTCAAGTTCCAAATCCCTACATAAATTAACTCTTGTGAAGAGTATGGGCGACACTTGACTGAACTGTTAACCTTCATATAAACACAAAAGATATAATATCTCGGACTGCATCACACCAGTTGACGACAGAGATACCATATACAGCTGTGGTGAAAGCATTCAAATGTTGCCATATTTGTTATCAATGTTTTCTACACTCCATTTTTCTTTTTCTTTTTTTTCAGAATCCCATCCCCTACTACCTTTATTAACTGATAATCAAAAGCAAATCAAAAGATGACAAAGGAAATCGCCGCCTGATTGAAGATAAGACTCGATCAAAAATATCTGAAGCTGTCTTCTCGGTACATTCCATTGCAATCAGTTTGGTCAAGCAGCTAACCACTTAATGAACACCTATACATCCATATGTTGAGAGGGGTGTTGAATCATTAGTCCTGTCAACGCTTGCCATTCCTGCATGAATTCTCATGCAGGCTTCACTGATGTGTCAAGATTATGTAACAAAATGGAACTTTTTGAAACTCATCATGAAACTTCGCAGTAGTATATAGTAATAATATTAAACAGCTTCGTTTCCTTCAAAGGACCTCGACAGCACATTCACGGACTGAATTCATTCGCTATTGGCTGCGATATCTCAGAATGATAAGCAGTATCTTCTGCTATGCTGATATCCAGATTTTTCTCTCGCCCTAAACACAAGGCCTCCAGAGCCTTATCGGTCTATCTGCTGCAGATATGGGATGAAAGTGATACAATCTAACTCGACGAAACACGCAAAAACCCCACATGCGTTCCTCTCCGCATAGGAAAGTAGTACCGTCAGTGCACCTCACGCGGTGCACTGTAAACACAGCGTAAGGTTCTTTGCGGCGTTCCTTAGTCCCTTATAGCAGCAACCCCTTTCACTTCTTATATACTGTATCTGTTCTTATATTCCCTTACTTCCATCTTACTTTCCATCCTCTCCTAACAATTTTTTCAAAGTGCAACTGCTTTGAGGTTTTCAACCTGTTAAACCTTCAAGTCCTCTTTACTCTCAATTATACCCTTGCAGTGCTGAATGACCCTCACAGGTCCCAGCGCTTGGCATTAGGCCTAAATTTCACCTTCAATTCCCCCGTGGATTCCTCGAAAAACATAAACCCGACTTCGCTCGTGGGTATTAGGTCAGAGTGTCGAAAGACAGTGTGTCGAAAGACAGTGTGTCGAAAGACAGAGTGTCGAAAGACAGAGTGTCAAAGGACAAAGTGTCGAATGGACAAAGTGTCGAACGGACAATGCGTCGAACAGACAATGTGTCGATTTGACAATGTGTCGAACAGGCAATGGGTCGAAATGACAAAGTCGAAGATAGAGTGAGAGAATAAAGTACCAAATTGTCTAATGACTGAAATTAGTTGTTATCAATTCTAGAGAGAGAGAAAGAGAGAATAAAGTACCAAATTGTCTAACGACTGAAATTACTTGTTATGAACCTTTAGCTATATAACATTGTTTACACTGATATATCCTTTACATATATACAGTATGCATTCTGATTTCTGTTAGAGCTTCACTCACCAGTTAACTTCCTTCGAGATTCAAACGTTTCAATTCAAATTTCCATTCTACCAAACCCTCCATAATGGAAATAATCAAAACTCAAATGGGTGGAAAGAAACTGCTACACGAAGGCTATGCATACGTGATCGATAAAGTGATTAATGAACGAATTTATTGGAAATGTGAAAAAAGACATTATTGTAACGGCAGAGCAATAACGCACAGTGAAACAATTTGCAAAGCTACAGAGCATTCACATCAGCAAGACAGTGCGCATATTGATGCTATAAAAGTTATAGATAAAATTAAAATTAATGCTCAACATTCTGAAGAAATTCCATCGTCTATAATAAATCAGTGCACAAACGATGTTCAAGTTTCTATAGTTGGAAAGCTTCCAAGAAAGGAATCTCTAGCTCGGAAAATAAGGAGAGTTCGCAATTCAACTTTTAGCGGTGAAAACTTGATAACTAATTTGCCAATTGGATACTTTATTCTGTCTCTTTCTCTCTAGAATCAATATGTAAAGGATATATCAATGTAAATATTGTTATATGGTTAAAGGTTAATTAGATAAAGAGTAATTTTAGTCCGTAGTCAATTGGATACTTCTGTCTCTCTCTCTCCGGCTTTATTATTTGACACTGGCAGTTCGACACTTTGTCTGTTCGACAGTTTGTCAGTTCGACAGTTTGTCAGTTCGACACTTTGTCCATTCGACACTTTGTCCATTCGACACTGTCCTTCGACACACTGTCTTTCGACATTCTGTCCGCACACGTCGCTCGTGTACAATAGTTCAAGCTCTAGGGCGCATTTACAGCCAAAAAATAAACGGAGACATCTATAAACTGTACTATATAGACCGGACAATAAATTCCGGGGAGGTTCGCCTTCCGTCACCTTATTGAAACCAGTTCTTGCCGTTACGCGCTCGTATTGACAAAACGTGCGGTTGCTTCCCAGTAAACGAGCTTTACTTGTGCAACCTGAGAAGAGGGCGCGGTGTTGCCCATATAATGAGATTCTCAGGCGACTCTATATAGCTCGCGCAAACTTTCGCTGCCATTCTGCCGCGCAGATGTTCGACCGGCAGCGACCGTTTGGACCAACATCTTGGTTTGGACAACACGAAAAACGTCATCAGACGAATCAGTGACTGCAAGTCTGTTTTGGCTGCAATAATGGACGAGTATTCTGAATGAAGGAAAAGTTAGAGAGAGAGAGAGAGAGAGAGAGAGAGAGAGAGAGAGAGAGAGAGAGAGAGAGAGAGAGAATACGAGTATATTGCTGAGCTTTGGCCATTTTTTCCGGCTAACTCTTATTTCGTTAATCTCAGCGTGTCATTAGCGTCCCCGCTAGGCAATAATAAGACGTTACATGGCATCGTATATTTTTATGTTTATAATCTGTTTTCCATGATTTTATCCTTGCATACAACCTGTAATAAATATCCGTCTCTTAAGCCTGGTAAGTCTTTGCTTTCTATACCAGATCAAGCAGTCCATGGCAAGCAGTAGAGGCACAGGCAGGGGGACCTATATGACCTGGACCAGACGCCGGGCATAGGGCAAGGAGCGCAGTCAGATTTTGGCATTATGCCAAGCACTGGGGCAACTATAAGGCCATTCAGCGCTGAAACAGAAATTGACAGTAAAAGGTTTGAAAGGTGTAACAGGAGGAAAACCTCGAAGCAGTTGCGCTATGAAACAATTGTTAGGAGAGGGTGGACAGTAAGATGGAAGAAAGAGAATATGAACGGAGGTACAGTAAAAAGAATGAAAGTAGTTGCAGCTATAGGGGCCGAAGGGACGCTGCAAAGAACCTTAATTGTATTGCCTACATTCCACCAAATGAGGCGCACTGACGGCACCATACCCCCTTTACATGTACTTCCATGGTTTGCACGCGGGTTCCTCGTATATGAAGTCATCTACACTCGTGATCACCATCCGCCCACAAACATTTAGTAACAAGGGACTTTTAGTCATTCTAGCGAAGGCCAGCCGTATGTTGGAATGTTAATTTACCGCTGTGCACGATTCTTATATATTTACTAATGAATTCTTCCATTCAGCGATATTACTTCTCTTCTTCCTTTCTTTTTGTTATCCATTGAGTTAGCGTATTACTAATATCATCGTCATCATGGTTATAATCAGCTTAGTTCCTTTTGATTTGTTTCAGATATACCTAATTATTGTCAGAACTTGTATCCGTACCATTGGGACTCCTAATCAAAACTTCATTTGTTATTATTGCCATAGCTTCATTGTTGTATTTTTCATAATTATTCACGAACTTTTGCTGAATCCATCCACGCTGCTGATTCTCTGCTGAGTTATACCAACTATACTCCGTTTTTTTCCATCAGTCCATCCGCCTGTGGTGTTTGCGCATGATAACACTGAGACCCGGGCTTTGAATAATATCCTATTTTGAATATTAACGGTGTAATTCGTGTACAGTAAATTATTAAAACACTTTTCAGTTGCAAATGTACACCCACATATCCTTTTATTTACCTATAACTTACACATAGCGTAACTATATAAAGTCCAGGACGCAGTGTTACCATGCGAAAACACCACAGGCGGATGGACAGATGGAAAAAAACCAGAGTATAGTATCATCATCATTTGTGCAATTCTTGCTACTTTCTTCGCCATCTTGTTCCTCTATTTTATGTCCATTGTATCCGCATACTCTGAAGTGATATACTATACATTCGAAAACGCCGGCAAACATTAAATAATTCTGCAGTTGTATCAAACTTGACCATTTAAGTACTTCTTGTACATTGCCTGCAAGATCAGTGCTAAATGTTAATACTTTTAGACAGAATATTATAGGCAAGGGTAAGCAAGCTCCTTTGTCACGGCCTAGTGCTATATTCTGAAAATAATTACCGGTATAGTAAATGAAACTGCCGGTAAATCTTAACATATATACATATACAGCATACATTCGGAAGGCAATTCATCGAGATTCGCAGAGGGCGAAAAATTATAAATCTAATACTTTATTTCAAAAGAAAATTCTTGGTGCTAAACATAGGAAATTATCTAGGATAATTTTAACTCATTTTTACATTTAATTTATGTTATTTTGCTTTTTCAATATATTACAATATACATCAAACCAGTACAGATTTAAGCTGACCTTACTAAGACCATTCAAAGACAAATACTGAAATATAAATATATATATATATATATATATTATTATTATTATATGTTGCTACTTTAATAATGAATATATCTTCTCCTTGACTGTATAAAATATGTTAGAAAAGTGTTTTGCAACATTTACAGATTCCTTAGTTAGCTTAGATTTATAGGATGTCTTAAAATGTATGTTCAGATTTCACATTACATAATTTAAAAAGTTAATATAACGTAGAATGAAGAGAGAGATATTAACTTTGTCCGTTCCAAGATAGAAGTTTCAGTAATATGTCAACACCTCAGATTAAGATAAACTCGAGTATCTGTTCTGTTTTCATAACATGTCAAATCTTAATCAAACTTACTCGCTCGACTTCTTTGCCGAATAGCATGTGAAGATTTCACGATTTTTCTGTAAACTTACATCATATTAGAAGTTTCTAGAAAGATTGCATCATCTTTCACGTTTCCAAAACGTTTTGGGCCCGTCAGTCTCTTGAATTTACCCATACAAGGAGAGAGCAAAAGCTTTCATTCATACTTTAGACTCTCTCTCTCTCTCTCTCGTCGTCACTTTTGATTTCATATCAACGCAACGTAAAGATTTATACTTACTGAATGGTCACTCGTAACTTTTAGATTTCGGATTTCTTAGAGTTATTTAGTGTTATTTAGTGCTTTTTGTGGAATCTAAACAAACATTGTACAAGTGTGTAAC
>NC_061090.1:25870486-26035486 GCF_015104395.2 Macrobrachium nipponense | reverse complement strand
CGAACTAAAATTACACTAGTCCCCCAAATGTATCTATTAGTATTTAGAAAAAACGTGTTTACGTCTGTTAAGATTAGAACGGTGACTACGATAAGTTAGTGCGTCTGGTTTCCCTTTTTCTTTTAATTTGTTTTATCTGAGCATTGTTAGCATTTTTATATCTTTAACTAATTTTTCGTGATTTTTCAATAAATGCTCATAAGATATTTTAACATTTTCCTATGAAAATCACATTTTTCGTTCGAAGTTATAACGCCACAACCACTTACAAGAAAATCGAACCTATATCTAATCATACCTTCATCGTCGTATTTTCAGTATCGATTCTTGTCAAACTACCGTCAAAAGCATTACGTAATCTTGTTGAATAAAGCAAAGAAATTTGCAATTAGGCAAATATACCTACTTCATCTACAAAAAAATGACAAAAGAGCTGAAATATTTTACTTAGAAACGAACGTCTAGTTTTCCCAGGCCCTCGTTATTTGAGAGAGAGAGAGAAAGAGAGAGAGAGAGAGAGATGAGAGAAGGACGAGGAGAGAGAGAGAGATGAGAGCGAGAGAGAGAGAGACGAGCACGACGCCAGAGAGAGAGAGAAAAGAGAGAGAGATTCTACAACCACGCAATAACAACCATTTTACAAGGCTTCTGAAAGTCGTAAGAACAAAATGTATATACGCAGAAGTTTCCCGTCTCTTCCTACAGGCATCCAAATTAGTCATTACCTCTAAAACAAATAATTCAGAACTTAAAACATAAATTGAAAAGGTTTTCCTAGCCAAGTTCACTCACATCTACCATATATAACTTTTTTCATGAAGTCAGTTTTTTATTATTATTATTAATTATTCAGAAGATGAGACCAATTCCTATGGAACAAGCCCACAGAGGCCACTGACTTGAAATTCAAGCTTCCAAAGAACTTGGTATTCAATAGGCAGTAAAAGAAGGTGAATGGAAATACAGATAGAAAACATCACCTAAAAAATAAAAAAAAAAAATTTCAATTCCAAGACATTCTTATGGAGACTGAAAGAGAATATGAAAGGAGGTACAGTAAAAGGAATGAATGTGGTTGCAGCTAGGGGCCAAAGGCACTCTGCAAAGAACCTTAAGTAATACCTACAGCACACCGCATGAGGTCAACTGACGGCACTACCTCCATACGGGGGCCAACATCGTGAGGAGGAATAAAGGACCTCAAGAACTGAGAAATTTGACAGCGAGGCACATTTTCTCAATGCTGCAATCATTACTGCAGTAAAAAGAAGAAAATAAATAACATGAAACTAACGGGTCCTATTAATACTAGGATAAGGCCACTGTGCCAAGAAGGAAGCACAAAAATAAAGCGCAAGGTATAGCAACAACAGATGGTTGTATTAGTGTATGCTGAGAAAGAATTATAAAGACAAGCTGATAAAACGCAACACAAAAATGTGCTATTAAGTGGGAATATGTGTATGGTGCTTTTATGTTGCATGGAACCAGTGGTTATTTAGCAACGGGACCAACGGCTTTACGTGACTTCCGGACCACGTCGAGAGTGGACTTCTATCACCAGAAATACACATCTCTCACTCCTCAATGTGACAAAATAAGATGAAAACAAGAATCAGTCATGATACAATCTGAAATCCTACAAGGAAAGCAGAATATCAAGGTGATTTGGATGTGACTTCTTTTAAAAGTGCCGTGCCATCAGTGACTATCATGAAAAATTCAGCCTGGCCAAAATCTTATGGGTGGATTATGGAAAATATTTGCCAGATTCTAACAAAATTCCTCTGAGATTTTTAATGCCAGAATCGGTCATCTGCAGTTTGCTAAAACTGAAATATAGAATTAAGGCCAAAGGCCAAGTGCTGGGACTTATTGGGTCAATCAGAACTGAAAGGGAAATGGACAGAAAGAAAGTTTGACGGGGGCTAACAGAAGGAAAATCTTGCAGTTGCACTTTGAAACTTACTAAAATGTTTGGGGAGTACAGCTAATCATTTTCTACCTTAGGGATGTAGTCATATATGTTAATCACCAAATATCCTTTGGCCAAACCAACAGCACAAATTCAAAGACAGACCAGAATCACTCCAACAAGCCATTCATTTTTAAATGAATTCCAGTCTTGTGTTTGTTTCAATGTTTCAACAAGCCATGAATATCTCTTCTTCCCAATTCCTCTAATTCCTAAATGAGAAGAAATGCCACAACATTCAGAATTTCCTGAATAACTTTCACACATAACTTACCAATTTCCACCGTGAAGATTTCTAATCATTCATTTAGGAAAAAAATGAATATTTGTTACCTATAAACATGAGGAATGGGCAGATTGTGACCATTTTTTCTAAAATAATAGTAGGATTTGAATGGAATATACAATTTAAGCCAGAAGCCAAGCACTGGGACCTATGAAGTAATTCAGTGTGTAACAGCAGGAAAACCTCACAGCTGCACTATGAAACTGTTGTTAGGAAAGTAAGATGGAAGAAAAAATATGAAAGGAAGTACAGTAAACTAAATTGAATGGAAGGGGTTGCAACTAGGGGTTGGGGGGCTGCTGCAAGAACCTTAAGCAATGCCTACAGTGCACTGCATGAGGTACACTGACAGCAATACCCACCTAGACAAAATAATGGAAGGTAGCCCCAAATATCTTTCAAACTTCAGTGAAATGGTTTCCCGTCCATGTTGAGACCTGACACAGACCAGCCTCTTTCTCAAATGGACCCTATATTAGCATCGAATGAGGGTACAGTATTTCAGTAAGAGCTTCAGGATATTTATTGTCCCTGCAGTCTGAACTTGTCTCTAAACTTTTTTTTTTATTACCATCAGTTTCAATGTCATGGGTACCCTAACAGATAATATAAATTTGCTGTCAGGAAAAAAAAAAATTCATTAGGCTAAAATTTCAACTCGACAACCTGTTTAAATCTTGAACCCAGTACCCTATTATTTACTCCTTTAACTTACAGCTAAAAAGTATTATGAATATCATACTATAAAGTTTGTCCATATTCATTAGACTTCAGTTTACGCAGCAAGCCAAAGAGGTGGATGAGGGTGAGATAAGTTATATCCTACTTGAAAAATATCTTGCCGAACTCCTGAAGAACATTAAGATGTCACCGAGGCATATTTAAAGTTGGTCACATCTTTGAAATTTCAAGTAAAAGACTTCAGCAAAAATGTACTACGTATGTAGTGGGAGATGACGTATCATATTAATTCAAGTACAACATATACTTTGTAACAAAAATAACTCTAAACATTACAGTTGTCCTTAACTATTTAAATACCTGGTCATATTCAGGTTTTTATGGTTTACCTTTTACTGGATACCAATAAAACCTTACTGTTAATGTTCAAATACATTTCTAAAATCAAACATACCAAAACAATAAACCCATTAGCAAATTCAACATTACACTAAGGTGGGATTATTAATATAACAATCTAAAAGCTACATAATTTATTATGCTACTGTACATGGAAACTACAGGATAAAATGTAAAATACATAATTATTAGTAGTAAGCTACAATTTAAAAAATAAATTGTTCTTCTATAACTATTTTGGATATACGTAGCGTGAAATATTGGTCAGTCTTTCCACTAAATCTACCTTAAGTGGATACAATAAAGAAGAGAATGTTATATGGTGCACTTAAAAATCTCTTAAAATCTGCAACAGTCCTTACATTTTAATAAGAAATGATTGGTGATAGAAATCAGAAGTCATTATCAATGGCGATTTGTTGCCACAGGAAATTTGTGATGAAAAACTGTGAATGGTTCGGCTTGTTAATCTTGAAGGGCGTGACATCTTTCTTCTTTGGATGGATGACAACTGAAACCTTCAAGTTAAGGAAAAAAAAAATCAAATGGAATTTGTATACTGACAAGAGCAGTCCCAAAAATCCCATCTGCTTCACACTTAATATCTCTGAAAAGATTAAACAGAAATGAAGAATGTATGATAGGCAAATGAAGTAATATACTTTACAACCTCAAAGTTTACCCGGCCTGGGGTGCAGCATAATGATTTTTTAGCCCAGCTCTTCAGGGTTAAAAAAGTTATATTATTCTAAAAAATAAAGTACAGTATTGTACACTGAAGCATATAAATAAAAGGATACATCCTTTGATTACATCTTCCGGAGCTGTGTAATCCCACTTCAGTCGGGAAATACTTATGTAAGTTTGGCTTGTGGAACTGAAAAAAGTAAAATTGAAAAAACTTTATATATTTTCTAAGAATAAAAAACAGTAATAACTACTACTGATAACGTGGAAGAACTCTACATAAAACAAAACTCTTAATCTTAAAGTATCTACCTCAAAATCAAATGCACTGTAGATTACACAAAAAACTTTATCCCTCACCAATGGACATTTTAAGTTTCACTTGGGCAGCCATAAGAGCCAAGAGTCCTGGTTTTAATGAATTAACTAGTTCATAAAACCAACTAAGTCTTACTTTATTTTAGGAAGAGCATTTAAGCTGTGTTGGCTGGAAGCCTTGACCCTCTTCTCTAACTGATGTTCCAGATTTTCCACATGACTAATGTTGTCTTTCAACGAAACAATTTCTTCTTCCAAAGTATTCTGGAATTTATGAAAAAAAATGTGACCATTCATGACAAAAATCATTCTCCTGTACATAGAGAGATGAGAAAACATTACAGGGATTGTTGTTTGACATATCAACTAAGATTAAACAAACAACAGCTTCTTGAAACATTGTCCCTTTCAGTAATATATTCCTTTGACCTTAACCAATGGATCCACCAAATATGAAACTGAATCCCCATTACAAATGCAATCAGTAATTCATAATTATCATCCATAAAGCTGAACACCCCAGTCTTTATAATAAAACCTTTGAAATTTACATGTCTCACACTTTTTACATAAAAATTTAATGGCCTGTAAATATATAAAATTTCTGCAGATTAAGAATCAGGGTAATAAGAATTAAATCAGAAACAATAACTTTGTAGAGGTTACCACTTCCAGTATGACTGTCATATAATACCACTTAAAGGAACTGTTCTTAAGAGGCTCCAGTATCAGTGTTACAACACTTGAATACTTTGTTTACTACTGGAGCATTACCAAGGGTAAGCAGTGTGGTAGCAATAGTTTTTTTTTGTCACATACCACTGAAATTCCTTTAGCAAGCTAATGATCTCTTTGGGTTCTGTTATATGAATGTCTTCAACTGCAAATGACTTAATATTGCACTAATCAACATGGAAACCGAGATGATAGTGAATAAAAGAACAGGTCTATGTACTTAATGGCAATTGGACAACCTTTAATTCACACTGCATCTGTTTAGTTAAACTCAAAAGTACTGGAACTGAACATGTGTACCTGGGCCATGTAATGTAAATGTACTGACATCAGTACTAACAAGTAAATTATAAATATACTAACAAATACTAGCAAGTAAACCGACAATAGTAGCAAGTCTTCATGTCTGTCCTCTACCTCTTTAATTTCTCTATTTCTGATAATCACACAACCTTGCTTTTCTGTTGATAAATATAGGAATTTACATCAGCTAAAAAATTTGGCATGGTCAATCATCCTCAAAGAGGGATCTACCATACCTACCATTAGCAACTACTTGTTTCAGGTGCAATTCCTTTATCAATATCTCTTATTTCAGTATTTTATGGGTTAAGTTTTACAGATGACAGCTTTTGATACAAATTTTAATGGTTAATTTGGGAATGCAATTTCCTTGGCATTACAATAAATAAGACATCAGTCCCCAGATATACAGTGTTGGAGGCTGTTAAAGATAAATCCTTTCTGAAAAAAAAAAAGAAAATGGTAGAAATATTCACAGTAATACAAGGGGGATGGCACCATATGCTGGTGCCTAAATATATAACTAAACAAACTTATGTTAAGCCAAATATACACACAAAAATGAGTAGTAAATGCATGAAAATTAATACACAGAAAATGATAAAATAACAAAATGACAATACCAACAAAAACCTAAGAAATGGCACTTACAGGAAGGGTAACGAACTTGACCCTATAAGCAACAGAGAAAGAGAGAGAGAAGCTGTTGAACAATAGACAGAAATGTGCATGAACTGTAGGAGCTTCTCAATCATCATGACATATGTTGGTGACTAGGAATACCATCTGTATATTTTTTCTTGCTGAATGTACCGCTGCAGTATCTAGCCGAGACAAAAAGAGGGCGATGGCACTGCCTGTGTGCCTGCAAAGCCTTATATGATCAAGTAAAATGGTGGTCATAAGAAGAAAAAATATGGGATCAATACTTAACTATACCATAAAAACATAACCTAAAATTCTTACCTTGTTTCTATTTGCTTGAGATATCTGTGCAATTTGTTGTGCTACTCCCGCTCCCATTGTCTCAGATCGAATATTATCTAACGTTTCTACCTCCTCCTCTTCAACTTTCAGCAATTCTGTCAAAGGAATTCCACAATTAATCGCAATTATGAATACTATCCATAATGGTATTTCTTAACTTCTGTGCTCTTATTACTGCTACCAGGAAACCCAAAAGACAACTGCAGAATTTTTCTTCAAAGTATAAAGACAACTAAAAACATGATACTTTTAGTAACATAAAAAATAACTGATTTATGCAACAAACAACTGTTCACCAGATTAGTTGACCTCATTCTGAGACCAAAATCCAAGGGGCCATGAAATGACATCTTAACAAATATTACAGTTTTTCTATCTATTTAGCGATTGTATGTAATTTACAGTTAGTAAAAATCTTAAAAAAGCCTACAATAAACCCATCATTTTACATAAAAGGTAGCTCTTTGCTTCAAAGAACTTTATCTACTGTTAGGGATTTCTTAAATGCTGAAATAAGTCCCTCACTACAATGTTTAGTTTATGTCTAAATGTTCACTGTGGAGAGAATGAATGAAAATGTATAAGGAACCAAATTTTGCCCCTGTAAATACTAGGGCAAATTTTTTTCTTCAAGATATATTCCCCATCCTGTCCAGATAAAAGGTTTTTCATTCATACAAACATCCCTGAAGGATGAAAGACAAAACTACACGAAGACTGTCATATAATAAAAAATGGAAAAAAAATTATTAGTACTGTAGACTATACAAGAAATGGCAATTGAACTATCATTATTTAATGAAGGCAAACACCCTTTGGATAACTTGTTTCATGGCAAGCTACCTAAAAAACTGACCTTTTAGAGTTTCCTTCATGGATAATTGTTCATATTCGACTGCTGCAAACGTACTTGACAAGATGTCGCCAGCAGAAATTAAGTCTGCACTGCTTTTGTTATTAGCAATACTTGACTGCAGGTGGCTAACACAATCATGTAATGCATTGATGTCTTTTTCGACACTGTTCTCGTCTTGCATCGTGAATGAATCTGAAAAATACAGAATACTTAGTAACAATTTATTCAGCCGAGCATAAAGTATGGTACTTCAATTACAACATACAGGATGGCTGCCTCAGCTTTAGTTTTAAAAATTAAAGTTGTGCTTAACAGGAAAAATTAAATATTAGTTAAAGAAGCAAGACTCAAATACAACAATACTGTTTATGAAATCTTTTAAGCCTTCACAAGTCACTAAGCAATGTAAGAGGACTACAAAGTAAACCAAAGCAGTACAACATGTAAATGTATTCTTTATTTTCACCTGAAGCACTGGCTATCAGTGATGTTTTCAGCACTACCACTGTAGTTTAATAACAGGAACAAAATACAATAAAAAACCATAATCATTTGTGTTATTCAACAGTTTTCTTGATCAATACAATGTTCTGCATCAGCTTAACTATATAAAAAAACACACACACACACACAACAGCATTCCATTCATATTATATGTATCAAACTCTTGAGGTTTATCAATTCACTCATCTCATGCAATATACAATTCTTAGAAATTTTACCATTACATCCCACATAAAACTATACACAAATTACAGCCACTCAATATCAATGGTCTTAGGCACCAAAACTGTATTTGTAATTGTCAAAATTTTCTAGTTTCATGAAGAATATTTCTAAATCAGAAAGCATTCCCTAAAAATGGTTTAACTGATACCATCACAATCGATAAACCACTAACTTGGCCTGGCTAATAACAGTAATCAGTAGAAGTATACCGTAGTCAGCTGAGGCACTCGATAATAAAAGTGATATTAAAAAACCATACCACATTACAAAGATGTTACACCCAGCATCCTAGGATAAGTTAGGTTAAGATGCATCCTTCCTGAGGTATATCTTTAGGTTGTCACTAACATACAATTATACCTTGCCTGCGCAGCGGCCTGAGCAAAAAGCTAGCTCATCCCAATTGATGAGCCTGCGGCCAAACAGCTGCACATGCGCACTTTATTAATGTGAGCAACATTTTTTACCTCTGGACAAATAGCATGTACCAATCATGGGCACAGAGCTGAGTTTTATTAAACTGAAAAGTGTTTATACCTAAATTGATGAGGTATAAGATTTACTTGTTTTTTAATAATTAATAAGGGTATCAGAATATAATATTTATTTATTTTTTTGCCATTTTTCCAATGGAAAAATAATTGTGCATAACAAAGGCTGAAAGTGGCAGCTGCATTTCAGAATGTCTTGTAGATTTCATTGAAATCTATATGAATGAGACTGCTTGGGCAAGGAAAATACAAAGGATATCGTAACAGATTATGCCTATGTATGTTTGTTCATGGTTATAAACCATATAAGTTAGTTAGTTTTTAAATGAGAATAAAAAAATACTTATGGCAAAATAATGTACTAAAACAAGAATAGGTACTATAATGCATTGACTCATGATTATTCAGATGTGCAGTTCATTGATAAAATGAAAACAAAATAATATTCAACATTCCGATGAAAAACCAAAACAATATTAGACAGCATGTTTATTATTTGCTTACATCCCATGTAACCCAATTGTGAAATTAAATTAGAATAATAAATACACAAATGAAACAAAGGAACAGTAGTAAACTATGGATGTTCATTTGTTGTCACACATCATAAGAGATTCATTCTTAAAATGAAAACAAATTCAGTTTAAGAGAACAACAATATTAGCTAGGTCTGTATATTATCTTGCCATGGAAGTCTTCCTTCATTCATAAAATATTTAATAAACATTATGAAAGTCCTTTGGGCCAAATTTAAACTCTTAACAAATTCACATGGGAGTAATGTATTATGTTTTTCAGCCACTCTTTCACTCAATGTTTAAGGTTTAGAAATCTTGTTTTGTATATCACCAAGCCAATTACAGCCAGAGCACCAAGTTTGGACACCATGGCTGCTACGGAGGACTGAGGAAAGAATGCAACATTAGAAGTGAAGATTTGCCTGCACCTGCTGACTAAGCAGGCATAGGCATTGAACATTATTGGCGGCCTTTAGGCCTCGTTCAGAGCAGGTCACAATTCTTAGAAACGACAGGTGAAAACTCAGTCATAAGGTAAATGACCGAGCGGCGACATAGCGGCGACTTCCCCAAAAATTCGCTTGAATTATGCCATTAGCTATTTCGTAATTTAGGAGAAAACACTTACTTTGAGAGGAGCGTAGAGGTCTCAGTACGTTGTCTGGATACTACTATAGGCCACAACTCTTGACTGATACTCATGGCAGCAAATTCAAGTACTTTTTCAGGAAGGTGGCTGGGATTGGTTCCTGCTACATTGCCGCTCGGTCATTTGTGACTACCTAATTTCTTACATAATAATGATACCTAGGTACTAACTTTGGTAACCAATCTGTCACCATTTCATTGTAGGCCAATTTGGTAGACTAGGCCTAAGGCCTACCTACCTATATCCTGTGATAATTCAGCGCAGCCTAGGCTACTTCATACCTAGGTAGCCTAGTACTACTACCTAGTCTACTTAGGATTATTACACATACTAATTGTTTGTAAAGTCCATCTTTTTCACAAAATTAACATACCAAAATGAATATAGGCCCATTAATTTACTATAAATTGCCGAAGAACAACCTCCGCCCAGCCTACCGGTCTTGGATACCTATACTACTACCTAGTAACACTATAACTTCGGCTAATAGGCCTATCTCCCCGGTCAAAATTCAGCTTTAAATAATACAAAATGCATCTTTGCCGTACCTTCTTGCTTCCGGTCACGAAAATAGACTTGAAAGACCCAGATGAAGAGTAAAATCAGCGATATTCCAAATAAGCCTCCGACATAGGTTCACTTTCGTTCAAATGTTGTGACTTGTGACGTCACGACTGAACAAAAATAAAAGAGGAAGAAGGGCGACTAAATTGACGTCTTATGACATGGCGGTTGTCAATTATTACTTTACTCTTCATTATCCATCGTTCAAAAAATTCATTCCCAACACAAAAATGCTTCAAATTAAGGTTAAAAATTAGATAAACTATATTTAACGCAATATCAGGCAATATATAACGTCAAGTGTGGGATTGGCATCATGGCGCCACCTGTTATCAAATCTGAAAATTAAGTCTTCACTTGCATGTCTTATGTAAAAATATTATGAAAGTTCCATATCTTCGCTCATTTTATTGTTACTTATCGTTTTTGAGTGAAAATATTCGTAAATCCACCACGTTCGGCCGTAAATTCACAATAACGGTAAGACCAGTTTTGTTTTGTTTTATTTCAAGTCCAGATACTGAAGTAGAGTCACAGGTGCAGATATAGGTAGTAGCCTAGGCCTATGTCTAAAGTCTAGCCTGATGGCTACCATATTTAGGTATATCTGTAGGGTTCAGATGTAGACAAAACGCCAACCTTATCTCTTTTACTACTTAGATTAACCCACTAAGCGTAATGTGCGTATGGAGCCCGCTATTTCCGCCGGCAGATCAAAGACAATTCAGCATGGGGTCATCTTACGGTAACCTTCCCAAAAACCGTTAACATAGCCTTTACCTGGACAAGGGTCATCTTAAGGTAACCTTTCCCAATCCGTTAACATAGGTAGTCCTTACCTGGACAAGGGGTCATCTTAAGGTAACCTTTTCCCAATCCGTTACATAGGTAGTCCTTACCTGGACAAGGGGTCATTTTAAGTAACTTTCCCTTTTTTTTTTTTTTTTTTTTTTTTTTTAACCGTTACATAGCCTTTACTGGACAAGGGTCATCTTAAGGTAACCTTTCCCAACCGTTACATAGCCTTTACCTGGTGGACAAGGGGGTCATCTTAAGGTAACCTTTCCCAACCGTTAACATAGCCTTTACCTGGACAAGGGGTCATCTTAAGGTAACCTTTCCCAATCCGTTAACATAGCCTTTACTTAGGCACCTTGTCCTGATGTGAATCTAGGTACCTAGGTAGTTACCTACCAGGCTAATACCTAACTACTAGGTAATCTAGGCTAGTAGGTTGTTAGTAATGTCACAAGGAAAAAAAGTCACAGGTGAAATGTCACAATTTCGCCCATGGAAGAAGTCAAGGAAAAAAAAATTACTAATGAGCTATTCTTAGATTAACCTCCTCCCTACAAGAGGTTTAACCCAGCACGTATCCACCTTTGCAGTGTGTTTAGTACAAAATTCATCAGGGATTACCATAGAAATATAAACAAGACTGTAAATTAATTTCATTCCTAGTCGCAATTGTGACATTGATAGATCTACCTCTATTACTGTTCCGCGGTGGCCTAGACTATGGCAGTTGCAGTTTTTCTATGCAGTTTTACCTCCTGAACAAGAAATTTAAGTAATATTTATTCAGACGACTTTAATTAACCCCCAGGGGCTCGTACTTAACACAGCGAAATACATTTGACGCCCCAATTCCTGGTGGCTTTCATATTCGCGGGGACGAACGATGCAGAATGCTTATATAGAAATAGCTACTGTGACATTAGTATTAGGTATAGTATCGGCCAACCCCGATTTGGACAGGAGCTGCTTTGCCCCCAACCTTCACAACAAGAAATCGTCTATAGGTTGTTGAACAACATGATTGTGTGACTTTTCTGGGTACACTTTACATGGTTGCGAACACTTGGTATTCCACTATGCACTGTCCGTGTCCATGCCACGTCAGGGCATGGCACCCTAGGATAGGTTAGGTTAGCCTATGATACGTCTCTTTTGAGATGTCTTTCATTTGCTTTTAAAAGAGTTCTGGTTGTTTCGCCCATAAGTCATGTAGGCCGTAAGGACCCTTATATGTTCAGCAACTTCCAGATTACGTGTAAAATGGGTGTTGTGTTTTGTACCGTCCCCTTAGGTACATAAAACAAAATTATGACGGTGATTACCTTAGATAACATTCTGACTGTTGTGTTTTGTAATGTCACCTTAGGGACATGCCTAAAACAAAATTATGACTGTGATTACCATCAGGTACATAAAACAAAATTATGACGGTGATTACCATAGACATAACATCTGACTTTGTTGTGGCTGCAAGACGTTTTGGCTGTTTACCAGTTAGGATGTTATGGCGTAAATGACTTACGGTCAGAACGACCAGGACCACTTTTAAACGGGGTGCAAGCTGCAGAAATAGCACTTGCAACAATAGAGGTGCAGAAGAGCTGATGGCATTATTTCTGCAGATCACTTCATACTCTATGTAAAACAGATTGAAGGATCAAATCAGCAGGAAGTGCCTCAGTGGTGTCATCGGTATGGTCTTGCCCTGCCACCTCGGTGGCCATGGGTTCGATTCTCGGGCATTCCACTGAGGGGTTAGAGACGTGTATTTCTGGTGATAGAAGTTCACTCTCAACATGGTTCGGAAGTCACGTAAAGCCGTTGGTCCCGTTGCGGAATACCCACTGGTTCCATGCAACATAAAAACACCATACAACCAAACAAATCAGCTGGGATGCATCATAACCCAACAGTCCTTTGACCCAATCTTTTCTAGGGTGTCTTTGCCTGACCTGGCTTGGGGCCCTTGCCCCTTCCCTCCTCATGTCACATAGCATATTAATGTGTGTATTACTATCCTATGTCTTATCAAAATTAGTACAAATATTGTTGCAAATCCATAAAATTCTGCCAGAACAACTTTTCCATTAGGGATTCATTCAAACCTAACCTTACCTAGACGATGTGGTCCTGCCTGGTAAGAGAATGAGGGTAAGCCTAGTCTTCCTATTTGTCACTGCCATTAAGAAATCTTTATGGCAATGCTGAATATGCCGTAATCCTTGCCATTCACATACTCACAATTACAAAACTTGTGAAGCTGACGAAAATGTGTATAGAAATGTTGAAGTGACTGTACCTTTCTTGGAAAAGGAGCGAATCACCAGTAAGTAGGAAGTGAAATTACAAGAACACAAGAAACGTATTACTTGTAAATCACATATTCCATGGTTTCCCAAGAGAATGTGAATTGACATGGTCTCCATGGATAGTAAGTAGCATAGGGTTTACACCTCCGTCAGTAGTAAAAACATGCTTTACTGTAACTTGCTAGTCTTGAATAACTTACTACAACCTTGACCTTTCTGCTATAACTGTCAACAGGTCATACTGAGGCATGAAAGGCAGTGGGGTAAGTGAATATGGTAACAGCCAGGAAAACTATTTTCATATAATTTTCATGACTAAGTGCTCTTTTTGTGATAAAACTATTAAACTACTAGAATATAAGAATTTTCGTGTTTTTTTTAACTATCAAAATAAGAGTATGAATAAACATTTTTAGAGGGGTTTTAAGTATTCACAGATTTGAGTTATTCCTGGGGGGCTCTGGTATGCATCCTTTGCAAATACGGGGTATTCACTGTATTACTATATTTAGAATAAGAAACAAATACTTTTTAAGATTCCTGCAAGAATTAAGTGTAGTTTTTTAATATTGTACATTTCATTTCAGTGAAAAGATGAGTTTGGCATTGTTGCAGCGGTTGGTGCTGCCATTCAGTAAAGGAACTGCAGGATTGCACACTACATGTACAATGCATGAAATAAGAAAAATGGCAAGATTACGTGTAGTTGATAACAGCAAGCTAGGGAAATCTGCTATGCTGGAAGGGAGACCACCAAGATGTATTCATGTATATAACAAAAAAGGTGTCGGTCACACAGGTATGTTTTTATAACCTCTGTTCCTATTCTGTAGCAAAGTTTTGTGTGTTACCCATTGTTTTCAGTCGGATGCATTGAAGGTAAAAGGAGGAAGGTGTAGTATACCTGGAAGTGTCTTGACAGGATATGTCTCATCCATGATCTTGAAATGCTTAGAGAAATCATTCAGAACATCATTATTACAAATCAGAACTATGATAAAAGGCAAGTTGCCTTAAATGTTTAAAGAAAGGAATATTGTACAGTACTTTTAAAATTTGAAGACAGCTTGTAACACCCAACAGGTCACTTAACACTTGAGAATTAGCAATTAGCAGTAGCTCAGTAAGTGTCATTTTCTTTTTCACTTCAGCCAAAGCTCTGGAGTTCTCTTTATAATCAACATAACCCCCACCCCCTCATAAAGCCCACGAGCTGGAAAAAGTTTCAGAAAGTATGGTAATTTCTAAATGAGTCAGAATTACAATAAGTGAGGTGCATTGTTCATTTCCATTGAGCTGTAGTAATGTACATTAATATATCAAGTTGAATTACTCTGATATGTTTGTCTTTTCTTAACAGGTGATAAAGTACTTGTGGCTGTTAAAGGTCAGATGAAGAGAGCCATACTTGTTGGATGCCACCAGAATCAGAAACCTCTTATGCCCAAGTTCGATACTAACAACATTGTCCTTATTGATGACAATGGCAGCCCACTTGGCAACAGAATTCATGTACCAATCCCCACAATGCTCAGAAAGAAATTAGTTGAAATGTCAAGACCCAAAGGTGCAGATTATACAAAAATCTTGGCAATTGCCACTAGGTTTGTTTGAAAGTTAAAAAATATGTATATTATTTAGATGCTTTGTGTAATACTGTATAAAATAAATATTTATAACAAAACAATATTTATTACTTATGTACATATGGAATTTCTATTTACATATAATACATCAACTACACTTTGTGATAACAGTCTGCTAATCCCTGAGCTTATGTATAAGCAAGCATACATTGTACATATAAAGAATACGGATGTACGTTCGGTATTTTACAGTAGTTGAGGGATATAACATGGTTCTAATAACATTTAAGGTCATTTCCACAACAAAGAAGGTTTAAAATAAATGGTTAGTACATGACACCAACTCAAATTACATATGGTAATCTTTTTTTTTAAAAAAAAATACACATCTTAGTTAAATATAAAGAAATGTCTTAACTAGAGGACAACCAAGCACAACATTTTCAACAGGATGACAGTGACCCAATTCAACTTGATTTTTCACAATCACAAGAAAACATTTTAAATTTAAGACTTGAAACTTCCTCATATACCAATAATCAGTGAAGAGAGCCATCTAAAATGCCATAAATGTAATAAAGTTGACAAAGTTTATCACAAAAGTAAAATGGGGACTTGTTATATAAAAAAATTATGGGGGAGAATTTGTAAAAATATATCACATGAAAGGGAAGACTTCTGGGAGCTGACAAGATGTATTATCTCATTTTTTTAAGGGCAGGCAGCAGTAAATGAATATTGGTTCTTGTCTTATAAAAAATTTTGTTTCCTTTCAACCTCTTTACTGACAATTAGCCCTTATTGTGGTCACTAAACCTGCTGATTACAGTAATAGTACGTATATGGATTTGATGAACAAGTGTTATTTGAAAAGTTACTTTTTGTGCCTGAAAGGTTAAGGCAGATTACGTGGAATTATTATATGAACCATAATTGCTTTTAAAAGCCTTTTCGTGTGAAAATAATGCAGTCAAAATAACTATATTCTGTATGTCTACACTAGTGTCTACGTTAGGAATATGAATTTTTTATCTTAAGTTTGGTTAGTAACAATTAAAGCAAAACTGATTTCATTATTCCATAAGTGTAAAAAGAATCCCTCAAATATATGGCATGATCGCATTACCCTAACCTTCTGAACTTTGTACACATTCTTAATGCTCTTAAATTTTTTAACACTAGTCGGAACTGAACACGATATTCACATTGTCTAAAATATATTTTAAAAGTACTGCATGAAAAAAAAAGAAATGAAGATAAGTATCATACACTACTTTTTACAGCATTTGAGTGGCAACGACTCTTACCTGCAATGCCCACTGACACTGAAATTCAAACCAATCTCATTTTCGTTCCTGCTTACCAATTTGAATCATGCACTAACTATGGATTAGGATGCCTGCCAATTAAGTGAAATTCAAGCGAAGCTGTCATTCGCACAGTCTTTGCAACCATGCCCCAACTATGCAGTCATAAATGTAGGAAATGTATGACAAAACATTAAAAAATTTTAATGGACTAGACTGCTCTAGTTCATCAACAGTACACACACATTTTAAAATAACTTTGGTAGATAGCAAAATCTTTTGAAGACAAGATTTTCTACTCATTCTTTCATGGCTATGTTGCAGCTTTTCAACCACACAAATAACAAAAATGGAATCATTGCTACCACATTTCACTGAGGGTTTCACCTTCTGGCTAACAAATATGTAGTTGCCAACAATTTAAGCAAATTCTTGTAGGTAGGTCTACAATTTGTAAGACATCTTATACAAAATCAACATAAAACTGAAAATTACTTTAAGCCAAAGTCATGAAGTAGTAAACTTCATAAGTACACTTCTTTGACAGATATATCTTTCCATCTAATCATCATGATGTTCCATTAGCTTAAAGTCTAGTTTGCATCATACACAAAAATTGCAGCATATGTTGTGAGATACATTTCTTAAAGAGTTTTGATAACATAGCAAACAAACAACACTGAGCCATGACCTTGAGTTCCACAATTCTAAAACAACATTAAAAAAAATTTTAAGATAGAAAATCTACAGTCACTGTCAACAAAACAAGTCATTAGTGAAATCCCTAATACCATTCTATGCTTAAAGTTTTGTGAAATTCTTTCCATAAAACCTCTGATAGTATTTTAAATACCTAACGTTTTATGAAATTCTTTCCAAGTTCCTCCAAACTTATATTCTTCAAATACTTCTTCAAACAAAGGCTTACAGTTAACAACAGCATTCAGTTTTGCGCAAAGGAGAAAAACTCCCGACATTTTCCTATGCAGAGAATATGACTCCTCTGGAGGCGCACACATGCGATGAGACAGCATCACAGGCACAAGATGCTGGATCCTATGTGTGGTGTCTTGGGATCCAAAGGGGAATGGCTCATCATTCTGGAAAGCTTCTCCTAATATCATAATTGCATCTATATGCGCATCCATCATGACCTGTTGAGTAAGATATTAAAAAAGTCATCATTGCAATAACTTATCTGTTATAATCATTGAGAACAACATAGAATGTGATAATAGTTAAGATAAGATGGTTAATGGTTACCAACAGTGATACAGGTACTACTTGGAACTACGAAGTGAGTTCTTCTACATCTCTCCTTCTCAGTATGCAAGTTACGAGAAAAAATGGGTAAAATTTCATTCTATATGACCCAACTGAAAGTTGCTATGCAGATGACTGAAATCTATGAAAAAACTTAATTAGATATCATAAAAATATTAGTTAGTTTCATCCCAAGTTACACTAAAAATCCTCGCCAAAGACTTTAACACAAAACTACAGATAATAAAACTTAATAATTATGTTGACGTAATCTTTGTGAGTTAAACTGATAGAACTTGTGGCAAGTCACTATGATGCAACCATTCACAGATTTGGCAATATACAAAGTATTTTAACAATTTGAAAATTGCTAAAAATTATGTTAATCTGAAAAGAAAACTGTCAAAGATAACTGCCCAATCTTTACTAGTGTATGGTTTAATAGATTTAAAAGGAATCACTAAGTAGTGTAATTAGGATAACGATATTGGACCTCAAAAGTTAGTGTTGGTTGAGATTATTACATTTTTATTTTAACTAGAACTTAGGGAATTGTCCTCAAGTCTGACATTAGAGCTAAAGCATTTTTAACAAGCACTTACAACATTTATCAACTAAAGCTGCTGGAAAACTTGGTATTATTTATATGGCCTCTTATATCTACAGATAGGTATTACAGCTACATGCATCCAGTACTTTATTTACCGAAGCTAGACTATTGTTTACCTTCTAGGATGTCTGCAATTTTCCAGGAATTTTATCTCTCATACCTAAAGCAATTTTGATTTGGTCCATTATTGGAGGATACTATAATATTAAACCTTTTTTCACATATTCAAGTGTTTTTTTCCTTGGCCTTTAGCACATGCAAATTTGATATTAGAGCTAGACACTCATTTTCCACCATGCACTATAGCTTTTCTCTATGCTGCATACTGCAAATCTGAGGAACAATATTAGTTCTGTGGTGATTAACTACTAATATTCTGTGGTGATTAACTACTTTTAAAACTAACTTCTTGGAACCAGATTCTGATAACAATAAACCATGATTATCCAATGCACAATTTTGCAGAAGAAAATGGAAGAACTGACCCAAGTCATGAAAACACCATTTTAAAAATGTAAAAAATATCACTTACTTCATTATGTAAATATGCAGCACTGGCATTTATAATTATATATAAAAACCAAACTAGTGAAACCTAAATTTAGGACATTTGGCTTTCTCATTCCTTGAAAAGTATCCTTTATAATATAACTTTCCATGTAAGTAATAAAAGATAACCTACCTTAGCTTCATGTCCAGTGAGGAAACCAAGTTCCTGTGAATACTGCAAAATCTTCCCTCTGTCTTTAGAAGCAGCTCCATGGATGATGTGTATGTATTTATCGACAAAACTTTTGTCATATGAGCGACAAGCTCCAAAGTCCAACAGTGCAAGCTACAAAATATTCAAAGTATTTTATATACTGTAATGAATTATTTCCTTCAATATGAAATCTAGCATTCCAATACAAAATTATTTGTCATGACACACTGTAGTTCATAACTGCACAAGCCTGGAGTGAGTTGTGACAGCAGGCTTTCAATCAACTGACTACATTAATTTAACCTAACCAAGAGATTAAAATTCCTTACCTGTTCAGTATCAGCGTTGTAGAAAAAGTTGGACCAGTTTGGATCAGTTTGCATGAAACCAAACCTAAAGAGTTCCAAGAGACACAGCCGAATTATTTTCTCACCAATGTAATTTCTTGTGTCTTGGTCCATGTCTATACACTTGTCAACAGGAACACCTTCAATCAATTCTGATGTGAATATCTGAAGAACAAGAGTAAAAATCAAACTACTTATTTCCATAGTGCATAAAAATCCAAAGGGCCAAATTTAATCAAACAAACCATAAAGTACTGCTGAATACAACTGGGACACTGATTTGTCCACAGGGGATTACTCTTCCACTATATTTCCATATGCATGAAATCCTGTAACACTTTTACAAAGAAAACTAACAAACATCAGCAAAATAAGCTTTGTAATCAGTGAAATTATCTATGTAATTTAACCTTACCTGTGCCGTGCAAAGTTCAGGAACAATTTCTGGAACATAAAACTCTGGATATGGCTTGATTAGCTGTCTGTACTCCTCAGTGCATGATGCCTCTCTTTTATAGTCACACTCCCAACCCAATTCTCTTTTAGCGACCTCAATCACTGAATCCACATACAACCCTGAAAATATATTTGCATTCTGAGCTACTTTGATAAACTATCTGCACCACCATGCTTTAGTTTTTACAATAGAGTACCTTGCTCAGTGATAAGTAGTCAATTAATTTATTTACCAAAAAATTACCTAAAAACTAAAAAAAATCCTGTTTACAATGGTGCAAGAGATGTAGTCTGAACTTGGAAAAAAATCATCTCAAAACCAACTGGTATATCAAATGTAATTTTAGTCTTAAAAAAAATCATCTCAAAACCAGGGGCCATCTTTCCCAATCAAACTCAGGCCAACATAGCATTACCATTGCTTCTAACCTCAGCAGTCGTTACTCTCAGATGTAGGTCATAAATGAACTTCCCTTAGCAGTTGTTACTGTCAGATGTAGTTCATAAATAAACTTAAAATTCAGATTGTAGATTTTTTTTATTGTTGTCAAAGCTACTCATCAGATGTACACGGTTATAATTACACAATAGCCAGTGACTTTCCACCATGCTGGTTACTAGTTTAAGCCTTGTTCTGAACATGACAGATTTCCATGAGCACAGGTCCTTACTGTCCAATTGAGCTATGGATGGGGAGAGGGGAATAGGTCAACCTGCAGTCATCAGCAACCATTTGCATTGTTGCTCCTGGTCTCACCTGAGCTGAGATAAGGGCTTGGGTACTGATCATTTGTGTATGTTTGGTCTCTAAGACAGTTAAGTGTAATACGTACCTGTCCCTTGCATTTGCTGCTCATCAGCAACTTTTCTATCTTTAAACCAAAAACAAAGATGGAGAAAGGTAAGAGATTTGATGATTATAAACACAGATTAAGCTAAGCAAAGAGGGTATTAATGAATAATGAAACCTGACAAATGAAGACTTGATTCAAACTGGCAAGCAAAAATTTGGGGAAAACTTTGCAAAGTTGTGTTAAATTTCACAACAGACATGCAAATTATGGGGAGAGTTGTTGGTTTCTAATGATGAATACAACCAAAATGCTAACCTTCAGGAATAATATTTGCAACTTTCAGAGTTGAAATAAGGTTGTTTATATCACTTTCAATCCCAGCTGCAACTCCTGGATATTGAATTTTCATGGCAGCTGACCGACCATCATGAAGCTTGACCAAATGTACCTGGCCAATTGATGCTGCAGCAAAAGGCTTGTCATCAAAGTATGCAACTTTTGATTTCCATTCATCTCCCAGCTCCTCACGAATGGCTTTCTATTAAATTGAAAAGAATTACCATTTAGACAATAGGGTAGAATTTACATGCTAGCACAATAATAATAATTCAAAAGTTCTTGCAAACATCAAAAATACATAAATTCAACTTCATAATACCTACCTCCAGTTGCCAAGCGGGCATAAAGTCAGCAGACTGTCGCACTCGTTCAAAAATCTTTTGTACTTGAGGATTGATTAATGCACTGTCTTGGATACTCAACATTTGACCAAGTTTCAAAGCAGCTCCTAAAAATATATATATGAATGATATCAGTTTCCTAAAAACAACCAGTATCACACAATAAATAAAGATATTAAAAATCAATGGAGTGAGAATAATTTTAACTTAAGGAAAAACCTTTTGATAAGTGCTGTAACTCATATTCTTCCTTTAAATTAAAATACAGTGGAACCCCTGTATTCGCGTTCTCCGGATTCGCGGACTCACACATTCGCGGATTTCTCCCGGGAACCTTTCCCTGCATTATTCGCGGAAAATTCGCACATTCACAGTATTTTCTATGAGAAATATCCACAAATTCCTGGTTTTTGTTATCAATTTCATCATAAAATGCACTTTTTGTGATAAAACTATTAAAAAAACCATGTATGAACATTTTCAGTGGTTTTTCTTAAGTTTTAACTAACAAAATAGGCTGTTTTTAGCGTTTTTATAGGGGTTCCAAACATTCGCGGATTCTAACTATTCGCGGGGGGGTCTGGTACGCATCCCCCACGAATATGGGGGGACCACTGTATACACTTACCTCTCACTTTGCACAGAGTGTCCACTATTCTCTTGGCATTTGCTTCAGTCAAAAATGGCGATGCATCTAGAAGGGATCCAGAGCCTTTGCCCTGATTCACTCCCAATGTCCTACGTGTCATTTCAGCAATTGTTCCAGCTCCAAGTCCTGCTGCTAAACTCCCAAAAGTTAACATCCGTCCAAAGCGGGAGTGAGGTACTTTGCGTGCTTGTGCATTTTCAGCCAACTGGAAAATTTATAGCTGATAAAATGCCTGCATCCCCTGTGCAACTACTGCATACTAGAAAAGGAGATAGCCATGATAAAAATTTTAAAAGATCAAAACAATGAATTTAGCTACAATTCATACGCTCCATTCTGTAACAGCTGAATATCCAACCACAAGCTATGACCCTTTCACTGTAGTTCTTAAAAAATAATGTTAAAGTTGGAGACCAATTACATTACATGAACACAAAACCTACGATATACAAGTCTCTATAATGGTATGTATTTCATGAAGAAACTAAAACTAGCACCAAAAATCTACAAATCACTCAGCACCTTCTGCAATGGAGGCCTTGACTTTAACAGAATGGTAACCTTCAATGACAAAAGCCAGAAGTATTAAAAGTTTTTTTCCTGGACAAACCATATAGTACCTGCAGCTTTCCACAGGATACTTGTCCAGCCGTGGTCACCCAACCAGCTCTGCAGTGCAAGACTTGAGAATGCTATTTTCAGTGCTATTTCTAATTCAGTTTGAAAGAAAAACTAAATGTAAAACAATGTTTTGTGTACAAACTTGAGTAATTTGTAAGGATTCTTGAAAAATAAAATGTATACATAAAGAACTTACAGTTGATTTTGGCTTGTCCTTTGCTAGTGGCTTCCTTCCAAGAAGCTTTGGCTTTGGTTTAGCAGCAGGAGCTGACTTTTTCTCAGGCTCAGCAGGTGTTGATTTAGAGGATGGCTTGGTAGATGGAGGGGTTATAGAATCTGTTGCAGTAGTAGTAGTAGTAGTAGAGGTACTAGCAGGAGGTATGGGGGAACTGGCCGAAACACCTACTGCTGCAGCTGCACTGGCAGCAGCAGCCACAGAGGCACTTGCAACCTCTGCAGCACCAGGTTCTAGCTTTTCTTTTTTACCTAGGGTATTTATTTCATGGTCTAATTTTGTTTTTTCTGTATCTGCAGTAGCAACTGATGCAAGGTTTGCTGAAGCAGTGTTTGCCGCATCAAATTTTGCCTCAGTATCAGAAGCTACACAATCTGATTCCTTTGACTCAGATTTAACTTTCTCTGTGCTAACCTTCATTTCAAGGTCCCCTACTGTTTGGGTAATGGAATCTGATAATGTAGATGTAACAACAGCATCAACAGGTGAAGAAATTTGTTCTGATGCTGTTTCAGTAACAGATGCAGTGTCTAATGCCTGTACAGGTGAAGTATCAGACAAACCAATTTCAGGACTTTTGACAACCACTGCTTCTTCAATAATGGCACCTGAAACTGCTTGTGAATCTGAGGCAATGACCGTATCTACCTGTGATAAATTATTTTCAGGTTTTTCTACATCAGCTATACTTTTTATTTGTGATTCTGGCATTTTCACTGAAGCTAAATCATGTACCGACTCAGCAGCTGGTACAGAATCACAAACTTCTGCAGATGCCTGACTATGTGAAGTATCAGGCTCAGTGACTTTAGCACTATCAGGTTTTACAGTCTCAGACAACACAATTTCTGGACTGTCAGAAACCACTGGCTTTATATTAGCAGCATCTGAAAGCTGATGACAATGTATTTTCAAGTGTTTCTTTCGCAGATATGCTTTCCAAAGGAGACTCTGGCATTTGTGCTGAAACTAATTTATGCTCTGATCCTGTTACTGAAACATGATCAGGACTTTCTGCTGCTGTTTTTGTGCCCACAGAAACTGGTGCCTCTTCGGGTGATGTGGTACGTGAAACAGATTTTGAGGTATCAAGATCACAAGCTTCATCTCCTTTCAACTCATCTGCTTGCGAAGTAGATTCTTTTTCTAAGTACTTGGCTGAAGCAATAACACCACCTGCAACTGCAGCTGCAGCACCTACTCCAGAGATACTTGCTGCTGCTGCTGCTACTGTTGCTGCACCAGAAGCACCAACCGCTGCTAGCCCTGCCCCAGAAAAAAGAGGTGACGCTTCAACAAAATTTAATGGAGTTTTTGGGCCGGGGAAATCAGTGTGTGAGTTTGGTGGTTCTACTTTAGAATCAACAAATTCAACCTGCATAGGTCTTTCTATCTGGACCTCAACATCAAAGTCCTGGACAGTTTTTTCTGACATGCTATTATCAACAGATTTGGCAAACTGCTTAATGGCATTATCTAACTCTAAAGCTACATTTTCTTTTTCACTCATTGTATTCATGATGTTTTCCTCTGAACCTTTCTGAACATTTTCTACAATTGTGCTTGATGATGATTCTACAGGATTTGGGTTTTTTTCAGCCTCACTAAATATTCTCAAATCATGGCCAAAGGAAATATTTTGTATTTCAGCTAATTTTTCATTAACTGCTTGCAGATGCTCTGGTGTGATTTCCCTTTCTTCAAACTGTAAACTTTCAATTAGCTTATCAAACTGCTCAATTCTCTTATTATCCTCACCTTCAACCTCAGCGTCTAAATGTTTTAATTCTGTTACACTATTTGTTGGTACTGTAAGATTATCATGACTGCTCAATGCTTCTTGCATCACAACATCTTCGATACTTAACTCTTGAATTCTTTCTTTTTCACTAATAGCATTTGTAATGACTTCCTCTGTACCTTTGTGAACAGCTTCTACATTTGTACTTGATGGTGACAGTTCAGTTTCTCCTTGGGTATTGGCTGATTCTCCAAGAGCTGGTTCTCTTTCGGCCTCGCTAAATATTCTCAAATCATGGCCAAAGGAAATATTTTGTATTTCAACTAATTTTTCACTAACTGCTTGAAGATGCTCTGGTGTGATTTCCCGTGTTTCGAATTGTAAACCTTCAATAAGTCGATCAAACTGCTCAGTTCTCTTATTTGCCTCGTTTTCAATCTCTGCGCCTAAATGTCTTGACTCTGTCACATTATTTGTTGGTACTGCAAGATTTTCATGACAGCTCATTGCTTCCTGCATCATAACATCTTCAATACTCAACTCTTGAATATTAGATCCTTCATCTACAACTTCTGGAGTTAATACATTACTTGATGCCATTTCAACAGAGTCAACTTTTCCTATAGAATCATCCATTATTTCATCAACGAGTTCTGTACTACCTACATCCTTGAATGATCCCACATTATTGTATCCAAAAGCAGCCCCTTCCATTTCTTGAATCTTATTTTGCAGTGCCTGTACATGTTCTTCTGTAATTTCACTATTTTTGTACTGTGAAGCATCGAGAAGGGGCTCAAAGCCATCAAGTCTTGTGGATACAGTGCTTTTCACCTGTTCAATGTTAGTAGCAGTTGCATCAGTAATCTCCCCAATCCCAGCAAGAATTTCAACACCTGGTTCACCACCAGGTGAAACTCGGTGGTCTTCATGACCACTCATGGCTTCATGCAACATTATATCTTCTATGCTTAGTTCTTGGATATTGGGATCATATAATGGATCATAAACTTCTTGCGCACCTTCAGAGAAATCTGGAAATACAGAATGTCATTAATAAAAGCACAGAGCAGTTAAATTTACTTGATATCATCACTTGAATGCTGCACAACAAACATTTTACTCTGTTTCTAAATATGTAGTTATCATTTACTTATTTAATAGGACACTACAATGGGAAATTTCTGAATCTTTAAATTCTCCAAGACATTCCAAACACTATACTGTAAACTCAAAAATTATGTAGTTAAAAGTATTTAGAAATTAGTCTCAATGATTTTGAAATAATTGAAAAGCAAACATTTAAAGTTTTTACCATAGGCATAACCTCATGAAGATGGACAGTAACAAGATCATTTCCAAACAGTCACGAGAAGGGGAGGCGATATGGAAGTAACAGTATATACCAACCAACAGGAAGGACACAGATGACGAATTGACACAGATGAGGATCCACACAGAAAGCGTACAAGATATAAAAGAGACTGAGGCTATATTATCAGGTGTTTAACCACACGAAAGGAGAACCCAATGAAAAACCAATGAACAATGATAATGATGATGACAATAGACATAACCTCAAAAAAAGTTATAAAATTTACTAAGAATAGAAAAGGTAAAATGATGTCTCTTTTTAAAGTGGAATTCTGAGCTTTCAAGTATTTAAAAAAATGAATTATTTATTGACAAAAAAGTACGCAAAATAAAACCTTACTTGTTTTTGAAATCGGTGGTGTCTGTGTTCTGTATGCTTTGATACCTTCTGCAACAAGAGATATACGGGACAAAGTCTCTGTTGTGGTTTTTGATACATTTGCCTGAAAATACCATAAACAAATAACATGAAATGAAATGGGTTAAAGTTTTTGCAAAGACTCTTGGTTATACAATACATATACTAAGTTACATAGTCAGTTCATCAAATATATAACTGCAACAATTCCCACAGAAAAAAGATGGTCTTGAAATTCAGCAGCCATTATTTTTTGTCACTGTCCTCTCAGATCTCATATTGACCATCTAAAGAGTACTAATAAGGCTTTTCACTCTTACTGGGTAGGACCCCAGTGCCTTGTCACTGGGAAGTGATGGCCACAGGGCTTCTTGTCATCTCAGGCACTACCCTATGACACTAAACCTTTTCCTTCTGTCACTGACTGTACAAGGGTAAGTATCCCTGGTTACCCTGAAACTTTCTGCTCCTCTGAAACAATATTTTTAGATGGCTTCCACACTTTTTTTTTAATTACCACCAGTGAAGTGAGAGCTGGATATAACTCTGGTACACTTATGACATGTTGAAACACCATCACATCCAACTAATGAGTCACTTACAATGCTAGTTTGTTGCAATTTTTGACCAATAACATTATCACTATTTTGACCTGTTTTATTACTTTGCTTTTTATGACTGTAACACAATCAAGTACAAGTATTTTGATTTAAAATGAGTGACACTTAAATAAACATCACAGCATAATTAGTACTACCTTCAAAATTTGCAAAGTAAAATATCATGTCACAGCCCAAATGCTACACACAGAGAATGGTTATAAAAAAGAAGCCTCATTGAAAGCTCTGCTTACTTTTAAGGTTATGTTAATCTCAGTGTTGTCAAAGTTGATCATAAGTTTCCTAAGAGACCTTTGCTTGTGACAATCTTACTGATTTTGCTGTACCAAAAAAAAAAAATCACTCAAAACCTTTTACACTCATATGGAATCTGTTAATCTGGTTAATTACAATTGATTTTTCAAAATTAGAATAAAACAAAATGAAACTTCACCCTTGTGAAGTACGGCATTTACAACATTTGAGATCTTGCTAAAATTTTAGCAAACCTAAGGAATAAATATTTGGGATATCTATGGATCTAATAAGTATATTTTGATGATGAAGTAAATTAACAACACACACACCTGGAACATTTGGGGATCTTGTATGGCTTTTGTGATAGCTTCTTGAAGACTACTAGCCCCTTTTGCGACCACTGGTCGAAGCGATGAAGTGGCCCATGCCTTGCTTACTTCCTCTGTTCGGATTTCCGCAGCAGCTGACCCAATCCGTGATAGGCCCCGAAAAAACCCAAAGAAGTCGTTGCTCCAAGGCGGTCGAGCCATCTTTCTGTGCCAATAGAAAAATGCATTGTTACCTACTTTAATATATACAAATACTAGCATATAATTTTTCAGGCCAAAGCAAAGCCCAAGAGCTGGGGACCTGAGGTCATTCCTGAAGTCATTCAGTGCTGAAAGGGAAATTGACAGTAAGAACGCTTGAGAGGTGTAACAGGAGGAAAACCTCGAAGCAGTTGCACTGTGAAACAATTGTTAGAGAGGGTGGAAAGTCAGATGGAAGAAAGAAAATATAAACGGAGGTACTATGTAAAGGGAATGAAAAAGGTTGCAAAAGAAAAAAAAAAGTTAAGTATATCTTAGTTTAACCAGACCACTGAGCTGGTTAACAGCTCTCCTGGGGATGACCCGAAGGATTAGATCTTTTTACATGGCTAGGAACCAATTGGTTACCTAGCAATGGGACCTACAGCTTATTGTGGGATCCGAACCACATTACATCAAGAAACTAATTTCTAATCACCAGAAATAAATTCCTCTAATTCCACATTGGCAGAAGGGAAAATCAAACTTGCGACTACTGAATTGGAAGGCGAGCACGTGGCCCACTTGTCCAATGAGGCACTGAAAGAAATTTGATAACAAAATTGTCTCATACTATTTGGGGAGCTAAGAGACGAACATTACTTATGATATATAAAGCACTAGTTTTATCCAAAGTAGATTTTGGAAGTCCAATTTATGGGCCAGCATCACAAAGTACCTTGAAGTCCTTAGACTCTATCCACACATGAGGCTTGAGACTTTGTAGGGGAGCCTTTAAATCTTCTCCAAACACTTCAGTATGTTGTGAAAGTGGTGAACCTCCATTATCCTTACATTGTGACCTTGTAACAATGAGAAGTGCTTTAAAGATAATGTCCACTGATTCCCCCACAAAAAACTGTTTGCCATGCGAGATATATTTATTAGTAATCACGAACCACCTTTTCCAATAAGAGCTAATAGGTTATTGGAATCTATTAGTGTTAGAGTAAATATACTCGCACCCTCAAATTCTCCACCTCCTGGGATGATGAAGAAAATCAAAGTATGTTCTAACCTATATCATTTGTCAAAAAAGCAAGATTATACTTCAGATAGCTATAAACAGTATACATTAGAACACATTCGAAGTAGTAAAGGCCCACATAAAGCAATAAACACTGATGGATCCAAATCTTCTGCGGGAGTTGGTTGTACTGCAGTGTCATCATGCAAAATATGTCAGAATTCATTGCCAATTGAAGCAACTGTCTTTATTTCTCAATTAACAGCAATTATATTGGTAATCAATCAGATAAAATTGTCAAATAATAAACTGAATACCAAATCTGTAATCTATTCTGACTCAAGAAGCAAAACTGAATCTCTCAAAGGTTACTCACATAAGTAAAGGAAATTAAACAAATCATCAAATTATATTCACGTGGGGTTAACATTGAAATCTGCTGGATTCCTGCCCATGTTCGAATTCAAAGTAATGAAAAGGCAGATGAAATGGCCAAGTCTGGGATAAATTCACCAATTTTTGGGCAATAAATTGCCTGTTACAGATTATATAAACTCAGTGAAGCAGTGCATAAAAACAAAATGGCAAAATCTGTGGGATAGAGAAGCAGACTCCAATAAATTAAAGTGCATCAAGCAGAATGTAGACTTGTGGAGTACACCAGTGCAAAATGAAAAACGAGCTGAAGTAATATTAACAAGATTACGAATAACTCACGAGTATTTAATGATAACTCCACAAGGGGACATCCCTCATTGCAATGTCTTCAATACAATTTTTACAGTCAAGCATATTTTGTGTGACTGCCTAATTTTTAATAGAGAAAGAAATTTATATTTAGGCAATAAATCATCACAAATACTATCGGAGTCAGATAATTTTTCTTTATATATAGAGTATTAATATTTTTAAAAAAAGACTAATTTGATTAATAAGACTTAACATATTTATACTCTACTAAAATAGATGACTTTTGTCATTTTAACCTATTTCAATCTTGTATAAGTTCAATTCATATTTTTAATTCCAACCTCATCTATCACTTAACAATCATCCTCATTTATCATTAATTTATTGTAATTCATTAACTACCATTCCATCCCATTCCACTTTGTAGACACATTTTATGTGCGTTTTTTTTTTTTAATAATTTCCTCAAGAATGTTTTTGGGCCAGCACTGTAAGTCTATACTCTGTTTTTTTTCCATCTGTCCATCAGGTTGTGGTGGTCGCGCATGGTAACACTGCTTCCCGGGCTTTAAATAGTTATGCTATGTGTAAGTTTTAGGTAATTAAAAGGATATCTTGGTGTACATTTGCAACTGAAAAGTGTTTTAATAATTTGCTGAACGCGAATTACACCGTTAATATTCGAAATAGGATATTACTTATAGCCCGGGACGCAGTGTTACCATGCGCCAACACCACAGGCGGATGGACAGATGGAAAAAAACATGGGGCTGGTAAATCTGAACTTTATAATAATAATGAAAGAGGTTGCAAGTACGGGCCATAGAGGCACTGTAAAGACCCTAAATTCAGGCCTACCGTGCATCACATGAGGTGCACTGAGAGCACTAACCCTCTAAGGGGATTATTAGAGAAATAAATAAGAACAAGACAAACATTATTGCCTCCAATCCTGTGTAATGTGAGGGCTCCGTGAAATTCCACCACTCGCCACATCTCAGTTCTCACCCAAGGATGGAATAGTTAGTACCGTTAATCACAAAACAAATGAAGTCATATTTCTTCTTGCTTTTCAAGATATCTGCTCCGAATGTAGTAAGAAAAAGATGAAAAACTGAAGAACCATTGAGAAAGAGAGAGAGAGAGAGAGAGAGAGAGAGAGAGAGAGAGAATTAATACCAAAATGTTCTGGTATGTGACTTTCCTCCACTGCATACCAAAATGCACATTTTAGTAATCGTAGGACTGGGCATTTATTGACACCTTAACTGTCTCTTCTACAAACATTCTAAAATGTACTACACTAATTCCTTTAGTTGTGCTTATGAGTATCCTAATAAATGCGCGAACACAGTTATATAATAATCATAATCACGATTCATATTGCTCTGAATGTTTCGTAATATGACCATAAGGCTGTCATATAACTAGCCGACAATTCACATGGAGTCATCACAAGACGGTATACAGCTTCACTTAAAAATGTCATATAATTGAATGAGAGAAAAATTTAGGCAGAATTTTTTGTATTTTTGTAAGGTAGCCGTTACGACATTTTTGTTACTATTTTAATTATCTCTCCCCCCGCCTTTATTCATCGTCCGCCATACCGTGATTGAGGCATTTTGCCTCGATCTACATTTTCTTGAACACGATGTCCAAAACACTTTAACCCCCCCCCCACAGACACAACATTTTCTATCCTATCGTCGCCAAGTCATACCCAATTTCACATTATGGCCATCCTATTCTATGCATGACTGCTTGGCAATAAAACCAAATAATGATAAACAATATATAGGCCTATACATACAAAGCAGTTTAAAGTAGAATGCCAAAACTTCATTTGAGAGAGAAGAGAGAGAGAGAGAGAGAGAAGAGAAGAGGAGAGATAGAGAGAGAGAGGAGACAGAGAGAGAGAGAGAGAGAGAGGGGGGGGGAATTTCAAAATCTACGTAAGACTCAAAATCATTATCATTGTATGCTCAGGTATGCAAAATTCATGGTGGATACGTGCTGCATTTATCCTACTTTACGACTTACTAACACTATGTTTATTTTATTATCCTAATTTGCTAGTTCACTAATAGTACCATGTTTATTTTATGCTATTTTACGACTTTACTTTTTTATGTTTACATTAAAATGAAAACGTCTAAGAATTAAATCCACTTGTGTAATCAATCAAGAAACTAAACCAGTTGTTATTTCTAACAAAACTTTCTCATTTATCACCTTAACAGCACTGGAGCATCTCCAAAATGGATTACCTAACGATGAAATTCCAGTTGCGCAGTGACAATCGTGCATTTATCGCAAAAGATAGCAAATCCAAAAGTGACTTTTTTCGTGCAATTTGAATTAGTCCGCATCTCCGGGATGATGATAATATCAAGAGATTAGTTTGAAACGATTCTTGGAAAGGCAAACCACCTTAAATGATCGAGGAGCAATTCCGTAAGTTTCACTTAATAGTTCCCCCAACTATTTGCGACATTCTGTGGCACGGTATAGTTCCCTAACTGTTGCGGACGTTTATTACTATGGATGCCTGAGAGAGAGAGAGAGAGAGAGAGAGAGAGAGAAGAGAGAGATAGAGAGAGAGGAGGGGGTGGGGGGGGGGGGTGGGGGGGGGGGGGGTGGTGGGGGGGTAGGGGGAAGGAAGAGAACGGGGGGGGGGGGGGAGGGGGGGGGGAGAGGAGGGGGGGGGGAGGGGAGGGGAGGGGGGGGGGGGGGGGGAGGAAGAGAGAGAGAGAGGGGGTGTGGGGGGGGGGGGGGGGGGGGGGGGTGAGGGGGGGTGGGGGGGTTGGGGGGGGGGGGGGGTGAGGAACAATTTCAAGTTAAGGCGTTTGTACCAGACGGAGGAGTAGTTAGATTCTTTTGCAAACTTCAGTATACTCGACATTTTAAATAGCAGGAACGTAAACGCCATGCTACATAAACAAGTCATCAGGGATTGAAATCAGTATTATTGTAGAAAGAAAAAGGAAGACTTCATGGTAGCGATTACATTATGTTCTTAGCTGGACCAAAAACCCAGTCAAGCCTTGGGCGAGGGAAGCTGTACCAGGCGGGGAGAGCACCATACGTGAAGAACGCTCCCAGCAGCTTTGAGACATTCTTCCTTGTCCACATCGCAGAACCCAATTTTCAACTCAGTCTTTCCCTATACTCCGTGCAGCTATCTAAGTACTTCCTATATTTCGAATAAGCAGGGATAGGAGGCGATTGAACACCAAAATAAAAGAAAGACGTGAATAGGTGGAAAATAGAGAAGCCATATTTCATTTAAGACTGGGTAATAACACAGAATACTCTTTGTTGTAGCGACTGTTGAAGCGCCAATTCAAGCCACTTCCAAAATCGTTTTCTTCAGATTAGCCCCGAGTTGCACTGTGGAACGGACGAAAAGATGCTCCAGAAATGACAATACATTATGAACTGTGAGCGAAAATGTTGAATTCCTTGTAATTTTCTTGAGAAAATTAAAAAGTTATACATATCGTTAGCTGTATTTCACAAACGCCACATAACCATTTCATTCAAATGTCTAATAAATCTTGGGAGTTTAAGCGAACATCCGCGTGGAGATATACATTAAATTATTTATATAGGACACTGTAAATACTAGGACAAACTAAAAGAAAAAACTATATACAAACACTTCCTTGATTTCAATCAGTGACTATTTTCTGCTACCTCAACTTATAATTCCCGGCATTCTACAGGGTAGTGTTCTAAGGCCTTTATTGATTTTTATCTTCACCAATGACAGATGTTGGCCTTCTAGATGGGATAATAAAAACATTGTTGAAGCAGCTCTTGCTGCATTTGTTTCTCCCGATTGCAAAATGAAGTTGCTGTTAACCTTAACGGAGATCGAAAATGTATAACTATTAGTGTAGGCAGTAGGGTGTGGCTGAATTTGGAATGCTTATGACTGGAATTTTGGTTTAACTAGGTGTTACCTATCATTCCAACCTTCCTTCACTGCACCAGGTAAAAATATAGTTAATAGAGTTAGAAAAAGTTATGGTGCTAAGATCTCCGGTATTTGCAGGGATAATGGAACGAATACCACATTATTCATATTCACGTGTTCTAACATTGATTAGTTTTGTCTGGACGGCAGTAGCATTCACGAACATTAACAAGAAACATTCATTATCACTTTTATGGTTTGTACCTTACGAGTGAGTACTACTTGCCTCTGGACCTGGTTTGCATGGTCAATATCCTTATACCACTGTCGTCTTGGCAGTATTATGACTGATGAATTAAGCATGTTTGATTAAGTTCTATGCAGTTATCCATTTATTTTTGCCTGCTATTCAGTTGAGGTTTGATTAGTTTTTTTATTAATAAAATATTAAGTTTGTTCCATACGAACACTTGCACAATAAGGAATCACAATTAAAGCTTCAGTTGGGGCATCATCTTCATTTGACTACAATTTTCGAGAAACTTTTAAAATTCCAAACTACTGTTTTCTACAAATCAAACTAGAATTTAATTAATAGCTAAATTTAACTACGACTATGAGTATATTGGGTATTTCTTGCTGTAGAAAATAACACATACTTGATATTAAGAGGGGCAGTAGAATGCAACTTTTGCTTTTCAGTCTTGGTATTACCTACAGATTTAAGAAGTCTGTCTGTAGCATAAAGATACACAGTACAAATGTACCCTAAAAATTCAAAGTAGTCAATTAATATGAGTAATAAATGTCAGCTAAAGACAAAATAAAAATAATTAAGTTACAAAATCACTTTTAAAATCTAGTCCAGTCAATATAAGCCATCTAATATCATTGATAAGGAAAGGTGTACATACTTATGAAAACAGCAACAAATTTTTTCCAAATTTTGAAGGTCATATTATAGGTGTCTTTCTTATATGTATAGCAGCAATACTGGAAGTGTACTGTATTGGATTTAAACTAAAACAATGGGTAACTCTTTCATATGAAGTGAAGCAGGTAGTACAAACATGCTTTCAACTATTAAAAGACTAATTCAGACCACCTTCAATGAAAATTCCAAATGGATACTGGTTGTGAAAAGCAAACACAGAGTCTTCAAAGAAACTGGAAAGCTGTGTGGACTGACAATGGGCTTCACATTTATATTCTTCCAAGCTGCAATAATCATGCAAGGATACTCCCCAACTCCTCTTGTCCTCTCACGGGCATGTTACAAAGAATCGCAAGACCCAACTGAGTTCCCCGTAAACAAGTGTTGTCAAACGTATAACTACTCAAAGAAAGACTTCTTTAGATGCAGTACCAAACTCCGTGAAATGGAACACATCACAAGGTAAATGGAAGTGCTAGAAAACAAGTAAGTTAGCTTTATGCTTCTTTAAAACAATGGTTTTACCCAGTTGAAATATGGCCAAGTGGTTCTAGAAAACAACCCTTTGATAGCTTAATAAATACAGATAAATATTGAATATTACCTCATACTGAATGCTGTAGTAATTAGCACACTCATACAATAAAACAAAAACTTATCTTATTTGTTGCTATAGGCCATATAATAATCAAATTCATTCCTCTTTCATCAATCAAATTCCCAACAGCGATTTCCCAGGGAGGGAATTCTCTCCTGTTAATGCTATGGAGGCAAATCAAAGAATAGGGGAGTCTCTTTGGACCCAAGAAAACAATACTACCATTCAAATTTTGGAAGACAGCAGTGGTTCAAATTTACATAATAGAATTATGTGGGTAATGATAGGAGACTCCAGGGTGCGGCAAATCTTCAGTGCACTTGTTTCTCTACTAAGTGGGCCCAGGTTAAAATACAAGAAACCATCAACACTGGTAAGTTTATATCCTGCATATCTCAAATGGCAAAATCAAGAGAGTGCTGTATAGATCTAAATTTCTGAAGTTCTTACATCTAAGCTGAACCTTGACAAAATTCCAAATCATTACAAACTTATAAAAAACGCACAACCTTGATACTCTAAGAGTAGTAACGATAAAAATGGCAACTTATGAAATGATAATACTGCAATAAAACATTACCCTAAGATTTAACAAAGCAGCAGAACAAACTTCCTTGGTAATAAAACTGTTAAAACATGATCCTGTAAATATATCTTTAACATACCAAATAAAAAGTGTAAAAAATATTTGTATTTCAGGGGAAATGGAGGAGCTCTCATGAATTAACTGAAAGTCTTCGTATCGGTAAACTTCATGAAGACATTGAAGTCTGTCATATAGACTATTTTGTGAATCTAAAATTCTACTGGGACCCTACATTACAGAGATTACCAAAATTGCTCAAATACTGGACACCAAATGAAAGTGACAGACCTTCTGTTTTATTAATAGGTAAGTGTTCATCATACCTTATTCTACTAAAGTACTTATTATACAGCACAGTAACTTAGTCACATCTCTTGAAACTTTGTGTCAGGGTTTTAAGTCATCATTTCTGCCAACTTGAAGGGCCAAATCTCTCTGTCAATAATGCACTGTTAAACGTTTGAAAATCATTATCATTTCATTCATCTAATTACGTATTTGTATCATCATCCAAGTTCCAAAATCAAAAGGATGTCCACCTTTTGTCATTCTGGCTGTCATGTTATTACTGAAATACATAATTTAGATGAAGGCTGTTCCAAATTTGGTGGCATCACAAAATGTTCACTAGATATATTTCCAAGGATATAAAAAAAACTCGAACCTGACCTTCCCAGCAACATTATATCATGTCACCCACTAAGAGACAGTCTGATCATGTGATCCTTACGTTAAAGATTACTGTCATGCATCCCTATACATACTGTATATTGAATTATAATAAACTCAAAATCCTCAAATCCTCCACTATTTCCAGACAAGACACCCCAATATGCAAGAAGAGAATCAACTCCTGATGTTGAATATATGACTGCAAAACTTCATTCTTAATTCTTGCTTGTGTCTTCAATTATATGAGAATTAGGCCAAGCAGACATTGCTGGAATGTGGTGTTTTCAGTGTCACAATACTTATCTAAAAGACATAACAATAACTAGAGTATATCAAATTTATGCTATTGAAAGGCCCAAGTCAAAAATAATACATTAATAGTTCAGAAAAGGCAAAATATTCATGTAAAAGGGGCAAAATATAAATACAGTACTTAACATATAAATTAAAATTGAAAATAATGAAAAACTACTGGAATGATAGAGGTAATACTTTGCAAAATATTTGAATTAAAAAATCAACATGAACAAGAGGATGTCATAATGGATCAGAACAGCTATAGAGGCTAAAACAGCCATTGGAGGATGAGCTTACTAGAATACTGTATATGAAAACCTGACAGCAAAAGAGACAAGGTTAGAAGAGCGAGAAAGTTTGGTAATTCATTGGTATTTTCAAATAATGAATACCTTTGGCAGTATGCCAGTTTTGCAATAATGCAAGCTACTGGTCTTTTTTTGGTGATATATGTATGTACAAAAACTCGATAATGTTAGCTTATTTTATTTAAAAAAAATAGTTAATGAATCAATGTTCATTTCTTATGGTTAATGGAAATACTATTACATTCTTCTTTGAAGGGAGTGGACTGCACTGGATGAGACAATCAACTCATACTTACCATACAAGTGGACTACAATCTGCAGCTGAAAGTTTCCGGATGCATATGGAAAAACTACATTCACAATTAATAAGCATAGCAGGTTCTATGAACACCATCATTCAATTACTTGACCCTATACAGGTAAACATATTGATCATACCAAAGTACATTTAGTAGTGTTAAAATACTTTTACTCATATGCTATCCACTAGAATTTCAATAATGCAAAACAAATTAAGTTACAGTCGCTGTTTGATGAACTAAATCAAGACAAACCATCCACTGCACAGTACAAATATAAAAAAAAGAAAAATAAGTATATAAACTTTGTTGCAATTTTTCTCATTGCAAGTGCTCTTAACTAGCAAAATCTTTAGGATATTTGCGGTCACTGTTTGCTCTATATCACTAATAATAACAATAACTGCACTTATTAAAAAATACTCAGTATAGCATGAGTCTTACAATTCACAATACAAATGTAAAAAAAGAAAAAAGAAATAAATTTTATTTCAATTTTTTCCTTGCAAGTGCTCTTAACTAGCAAAATCTTTAGGATATCTGCATCTCATTGGTTTGCTCTACATCACTAATAATAACAATAACTGCACTTATTAACTGTACATATATTTAAAGATAAAACCGTAAGGATAGCATATGGGATTGGAAAAGGGAACCAAACAGATTCCCAAAAGCTATCCTTGCAGTTTTAACTTTAAATATATATACAATTACATAACTGTAGATTTGTTTCTCCAATAACTGCACTATTTTCCCTTTTGACAAAAAATAACATGCTTTTATCTTTTGCAGGAAACAGTTATATTCCCTAAGTACAAAGGAATCTATTCCAATGAAAACATTGAACTCTACAACGACATCATTACCTCAACCTTTACTAAGTCTGATGTGATAATCTGGGATAGCAACATACCAACTGCAAATCATTACTTTCATCAGTGCAGAATAACAAATCAGCAATCATATGATAAGCTCTGGGACTGTGGAAACCCCCTTCATCCAGGATTTATTGCAGTCGAGAAAAATCTTAATATGCTACTAAATGGTGTTTGTAACAAACTTTTAAGAATAGATGAATTATACTGCTAAAGTTAAACAAAATAATTAAATTTTTTTATCTCTGTGTACAGAACATACTACCTTCTAAGGGCTCTCTTTTATGAACTGAAATAATAGGCCTTAAAGAAATGGCACCAGTATGTGCATTATACAATTGCTCTCGATGTATGCATAGAAGTAAGAGCTGAATATGGTGCACAATTAATACTAGACCTGACAAAAGAACTACTAATTCAATGCCCCATAGCAGGAGAACCTCATGTAACCTCTTAAATTATGTATGAATCTAAAAAATTTACTTGTTGTGATGAAATTGCTGTACTGTAAATTAAAATCCAAGAATTATATCCATAAACTGCATTAATGTCAAAGCTAAAAGTTAAAAACAAAGACTTTCAAACACATGAACAGTATTTCTCCTCAGTGTTTACATTAAAATTTTTTATCTTTTACATCAATACAATTTATTAATATAGCTGTGGATTTATTATTTATATTATATGTGACATTGTGAATAAAGACCAGTCTTGTACACATACTTATCTAAATTATTAGATATCAAATTAATTAGAGGAAATGACTAAAGCAACCAAAAAAGTATATAACATTTATAAAGATTACAGACCCTCATGTTCACTGAGCAAATTGCAATAAAGTGCAGTTGTGTAATGTTTTTCATTCTATCAGAGGTCTTAGTCATGGTTCCTTTGGTGCAAACATATAACTCTTGTTCCCTGGATTTTTTGCCAGTTTAAATTTCTATTTTTTAATGTGATTTGAAATCTTCTGATATTCATTTAAGTAACAAAATTCTAGTTTAAAGATATTGGAACCCCTAGGGGAGATTCAAGAGAGGCACATCATTCCCACTCCCTCTTCGCCCAGGTAAGAACCTAGCGTCCTTGGTTAGGTTAAGTAATGTGTAGTTGAGTTAGTTCATTTACGGTCCCCTAGGTTAAGCTAGGCAAGAGATCCAACAGGGACGAAGCCTCCCATCCAAGTAAGGACTAGCACCCTGGGTTAGCTTAGGTTGCAACCCTATCTATTTAAATTTCCAGTTCCCTCAGTTAGGTAGGGTAAGAGGTCTAAGGACTCGCCCTATTTATTCTTATTTAGTGTCCTGGGTTAGGTAACCCCTCAATTCAACCTAGGTTAGGTTAGGTTAGGTTAAATTCACCTGTGTTTTTCACTCATTTTGTGTATTCCCCCACACAAAAAACCCCCATAATTAAAGGATACAAGTGGGGGGTAGTCAGTATCTAAAGCAGCTAATTTGCTACAGAAATTGACATAGGGTAAAAAAACCGCATGGTACAGGGGTGGACCATGTACAATCAATGTGTACAACCCCAAGAAAAGTACATTATAACGCGTCCTGACACCGGAGTAGAGGTCTTTAGCTCCGTTTCTCACCAACAACAAGTCGCGTCTGATGCCCATCTCCGAAGTCAGGACGCGTTATAATGTACTTTTTTTGGGGTTGTACACATTGATTGTACATGATCCACCCCTGTACCATGCGGTTTTTTACCCTAAGAAATGCTCAAAGCGCACTTTAAAACATAGAGAGATACTGTTTTTAACTCCGGACTATGATTATGATTTACAGTGAAAGTCTACCAGTTCAGGCTAAGGAGGGTATGGATATGATGCCTTATGACATCTCTGTTATTCACAATGTGCTTTGGGATTAATACTGAATTTACTGTTTGTGAATTCTATTTTGGCTTTAATCTAGAAATCTCAGTTTCCTACAGAAATCTTCCATACCCCTACCTGTATGATAGGTATATACAGATCTGGGAAAACATAAATACTAACACTAAGAGCAGATCCTACATTTGCATCAACATGGAATGGTCAGAAATGCATAAAAATTAAATTTAAAAAATATAGTCAACATATCTGGAAAGAAATTATGGTGCATGGCATTATCCAAGGGCTTACCCTACTAGCCTACATTAAGTTTAAGCATAGGGTAATCTACGAAATTATAGGCTCTGCCTGGGCCCCATAGGGAAAACACCAGCGACTACCAACTCTTATCACGGTGGACAGGTCTTATTCACTCGATATTTAAATGGTGAAACAAGAATACAATTACAACTCCAAGCATACAATTCAAAAGATTGAAGTTTCGTCAACATAATGTGATATATGAAAGCCCCATACGAACTAAAATAAGCATGAGACGCTCTTCGTAAAATATGTTTTCAAGGCAGTTTTGAAATCCAATATGGCGGCTACCGTGGGATGTACAGGTTCTGATCAGTGACGACAATCATCTTTCCCAGCCTTCCCAGCAATCATTTGAACAATGTTAGCGTATGTATGTAACGTTTATTGATCTTACTCAAGATTGCAGTTGTAATCAGCACAATAAAACAACATTTTGTTGCCTATATTACTGAAAGTATGAAACTTTTTATTCCCGGGGTCATGGTTTGAACTGAATTCATTCTTACCTGGTTTTTATCCTTACTGCCATCACAACTGAAACTCCACAGTGCTTATTTGATTGTTATTATACACATTTTGGTCTCAATTCACTCCACATTTCACTTTAACCAAGTTGCTGTTCCTGGTTCCTAAGCGCGCGCGCCACAAACATAGTTACAAACAGCAGATGACGAAACTGCAAAGTTTTATTCCCTAAATTGTTTACTTTACTCGTTATTTAGTTCAACTTTACTTTGTTATTTAAACATTTTAATTTAATTCATGTATATTATCTCTTTTTTGCAACCAAATTACCCGAAAAATTACAGATGTTTGTAAAGTAGATACAAACAAATGTTTCTAATGTTTTCGTACATCTGGCTGCCGAAAACCATAGAGGAACGACTACGGATAAGTGGATTATATACATTTTTTTTTTTGCTTTTTTTTTTTGCTAGCACTTTTCATTGATTTCAGTCTATATTAGTATTTTGAATTTCTTTAATAACCGTATGCCAGAAATAAATGTAACCTTTAATGTTTGCATGCTAAGAATGACAAAATCACACATACACCGATTCATTATTATAAACTGTTTCCATGAATTCTAGTTGTCATAGTAATGCAATAATGATAAAATTGCTTTAATATTTATGTATATATACTTCCAATACATAGCCTAATTTCACCAATTTCAACGTTTTGTGTGTAGTCTTATACCCAGTTTGGAGGGTCAACACATACCTAATGGCAACAGAGAGAGAGAGAGAGAAAGAGGAAGGTGAAGGAACGAAGAAGGAAAGGGGTGGCGGTGGAGTGGGGGGAGAGGGTAGGTAGAGCTTTATACGCGTGTTCGTATCCATTTCTGCATAATGGAGTTTTTGTCTCTTGGTACAAGGACGAGTGTCGTTGTTCTTTACGTTTAGTGATTCACGATACCCTTATAAATTAAGGCACTGGGTGTAATGCACTATAGCAAAATCTCGTTCTGATACGAGTGTTCGTTACAGAAATAGGTATTACCCAAAAACGTGCTTGCACTGTCTCTGAAACCCATAGTAGGTATGCTGCTTAATTGTCAATCAAGTTTTTTGTAATCAAGTATTTTTTACAAGCTAGCTATTGAATAAATTTGTATTTTTCTCAATCAAAACATATGCCCCTCAATGCTAACTTTCCTCTTTTAACGACTTTCTGGTCATTGCAAATTCGGCCCCATAATTTCTTATGGTGTGAAAACAGAGGCCCAGGGACCGAAAATGATTGCGTCACACTATGGCGATAATCCGGCAGTAAAACATCTTCATATATCCAAAAAGTAAATAATAAAAATATATATGCGCATTACGATTATATATACCAATTACATGAAGAGCTGATAATCTGCATGAATAACTGGTAAACTGTTCTGCAAGAAAGTTGAGTAAAGCAATTATTTACAATAGGTACGAAAGTCAAGATGTCGTGACGTCATAATACAGGACTTAAAGAACGTTCTAATTCCAAAAAATAATTACTTAAATTTGAGTCAGAATCGAGTTACTTTTTCAATAATGAATATTTTCAAATTAATCATCATAAATATGTAAAATATTGATGTTTTACTATTTATTTAAAAAATTATCAAAGCGCACTCTTCGTCGTCTTCTTCTACCAAAACAGTTGTTTACTAACAAACAAGCCGATGAGAAACCGCTTTCCGATTGTTGTGATGAAAGTGCCCAGCGTCTGTGGGTACAAGTGGTGGGCGGATTTATCACAAGAAATGGTTAGTTTATTGACACATGCGACTCCGTAAACATCGAGATGGCGTCAATCTTCTAAAATATTCAAGCGTAAGTAAAAATTCCGAAAGCGTTTTGGTGAGATTTGCACTGCGTTGGACATCCTTTTCACTACCCTCTGTTTAATGCTTTAAATTTGGCCTTAATTTCTAACTTTGGAGAAAATACTTACTTTGAAAGGAGAGTAGAGGTCTTAAGCTCCGTTTCTCACCAACAACAAGTCGCAACTGATGCCCATCTCCGATGTCAGGACGCGTTATAATGTACTTTTTTTGGGATTGTTCACGCTGATCGTACATGGTCCACTCTGTACCCTGAGGTTTTTTACCCTAAATGTAAAAAAACTATTAATTTAACCCTACCCTTTGCTCTATGGCCCCAATATAAAAACAATACAAGGATAAAATCTCACGTGCTCTCATTATAACCCCACTTAACCCATTAGTAAACTAGGTACCTTAGCCTTAGCCGAGTGTTAGACCAGGGTTAGACTGGATAGGTTGCCTTTTAGATTGATTACCTATTTTTCATTTTAATATAAATTAGATTATGAAAAACTTTACCTAACCTACTTTAATGACGAAGCTCCCTTTTGGTAGGCCTGTTTTCGCTTCCTAACCAAAGGTCTACGTCGGAAATCCGGCAGCTATCTAGGCTACTAAAGGTATATAGGGTGAACGTTCAGCTGTACGGTAACTTACATAATCAGCTGATCGGGACACCGAGAGAAACTTAGCCCTTGAAATGGGTGAACGGCCTTGCGTCACTTCACAATAAACCTTTAATAATTAATACTAAACCATTGCAGTTCTCTTGGTAATTACTTACTTTAAGGAGAATTCCGATATGTTCCTTAAACCACTTGACAAAAATGACTAACCTGTGTAGTAATTCCAATAGACGAAGTGAGTCATGAGTTTGTTTATATTCACGATGCATTTGGATTTTTTATAAGTAGTTTTGTATCCTAACATTATCAGTCCAATGCTATATTAAATAAAATCTGTTATCATGGCACATTTTCTTCGTGTTACTTATTTTCACTTTGGTTATTGAATAAGCAAATAATAAATTTATTGCATAATGAATGCATGGCAATGAATATTCCGTTCCAAATTTTGGACTGTGGTGACATAGGTTTTTTTCCTCATGCTATTTATTTACCCTTTGGTTATTGAATGGGCAAATGATAAATTTATTGCACAATGATGTATGGCAATGAAGGTCCTTTACAAATTTAGGACTGAATGACTAACAAATCTGAAATTGAAAAGTCTTATACAATACATAAAGCAGTCATTGTAAAAAGGTAGGAGGAACAAGAAATTGTTTCAAGAATTACAGGGTCTACGCTCATCAGAGAAATCCATAACGTCTCAACATAATGTTTAAAGGCGATATATGTTAATGCAGAACTTGCAAATAATAGCAATGCAACCTAATGAACTTGAACAAACAATTATCAATACCAAACATTTTATCATATTTTTGAATTCCATCCAAGTGTACAAATCGAATTCCCTTGATTGAACTACATAGACAAGTGCTTGAGTTGGCATAAGGTCCGTTTAGATTAAGCTCATGTCCACTGATGGCACATTTCTAGTTCATGGTAGTATGAGGAGGCTCTGTATACTAGACAAAAGCTAAAACAACTTTATAAGACAATACATTGACAACGAATAAAAAGCACTATTACAAGTATTACAAAATAGAAAGAGCCGCGATATAGCTTTCACCTTGATCGAAAACTACTACTAATTTGTTTACGATATCGGTTGGCTTTCAAGTTGTGGGCAAAGGCGGCAAGGTGGTGACATACCTACCGATTTGATTTTATTTCAATAGGACTCAACAAATGGAATGGAACCTTTAGAACTTGTCAGGTAATACTTGTTTGGGATAAGTCCCTAGCTTGCGTATATGAAAGTACCAAAGGTTAGTATTTAATTAGTAGGCCTAGTCTAGGTAGGCCTGCTTTAGCATACCCTAGGCTAGCTACTGATGACGAGTACGGGTCGTTTCGGCAACTTCCAGTTTACGTGCAAAAAGGGTTTCATGGTTAACCCTTGTGGATGTTCGTAAAATATATATAATAATGACAGTAGATACCATTAACATAACATCCGCTTAGGCCTGTTTGCCAATTTAGGCATACCTAGTAGAGTAAAACACTGCATGGCCTGGATCAACTCAACGACGATCATAGCATGCCACCCTCCGAAAAAGTACTTATAACGCGTCCTGACACCGTAGATGGGCATCAGTCACGACTTGTTGTTGGTGAGAAACGGAGCTTAAGACCTCTACTCTCCTTTCGAAGTTAGTAACTAGTATTTTCTCCAAAGTTAGAAATTAAGGCCAAATTTAAAGCATTAAACAGAGGGTAGTGAAAAGGGTGTCCAAAGCAGTGCAAATCTCACCAAAATGATTTTGAAATTTTTACTTACACTTCAATATTTTAGAAGATTGACGCCATCTCGATGTTTACGGAGTCGCTTGTGTCAACAAGCTTCCCATTTCCTGTGGTAAATCTGCACACCACTTGTACCCACAGATGCTAGGGCACTTTCATCACAACAATCGGAACACGGTCCCTAACCACGACGTTTTTAAGTGAACAACTGTTTTGGTAGAAGAAAATGACGAAGAGTGCACTACCTAGATAATTTTTTAAATAAATAGTAAAACATCAATATTTTAAATATTTATGATGATTAATTTGAAAATATTCGTTATTGAAAAAGTAACTCGGGTAAAAAACCGCATGGTACAGGGGTGGACCATGTACGATCAATGTGTACAACCCCCAAAAAAGTACATTATAACGCGTCCTGACATCAGAGATGGGCATCAGACACTACTTGTTGGTGAGAAACGGAGCTAAAGACCTCTACTCCGGTGTCAGGACGTGTTATAATGTACTTTTCTTGGGGTTGTACACATTGATCGTACATGGTCCATCCCTGTACCATGCGGTTTTTTACCAACAATTCTGACTCAAATTTAAGTAATTATTTTTCGGAATTAGAGCGTTCTTTTAAGTCCTGTATTATGACGTCACGGCATCTTGACTTTCGTACCTATTGTAAATAATTGCTAGGTATACTCAACTTTCTTGCAGAACAGTTTACCAGTTACCTATTCATGCAGATTGTTATCAGCTATTCATGTAATTGTTATAATCGTAATGCGCATATATATCTTTATTATTTACTTTTTGGATATATGAAGATGTTTTATGCCGGATTACCGCTGTAGTGTGACGCAATAGCTTTAGGTCCCTGGGCCTCGTGTCTGTTTTCGCACTATAAGAAATTATGGGGCCGAATTTGCAATGACCAGAAAGTCGTTAAAAGAGGAAAGTTAGCATTGAGGGGCATATGTTTTGATTGAGAAAAATACAAATTTATACAATAGCTAGCTTGTAAAAAATATTTCATTACAAAAAACTTGATTGACAACTAAGCAGCATACCTACTATGGGTTTCAGAGACAGTGCAGGCACGTTTTTGGGCAATATTTCTGTAACGAACACTCGTATCAGAACGAGATTTTGCTATAGTGCATTACACCCAGTGCCGTAATTTATAAGGGTATTGTGAATCACTAATCATAAAGAATAACGACACTTGTCCTTGTACCAAGAGACAAAAACTCCATTATCCAGAAATGGATACGAACAGGCGTATAAAGCTCCACCTACCCTCTCCCCCCTCCTCCACCGCCACCCCTGTCCTCCTTCCTTCCTTCACCTTCCTTTCTCTCTCTGTTACCAATTGGTATGTGTTCACCCTCCAAACTGGGTATAAGACTTACACAAAATGTGGAAATTGGTGAAATTAGCCTATGTATTGGAAGTATATATATACATAAATATTAAAGTAATTTTATCATTATTTCATTACTATGACAACTAGAATTCATGGAAACAGTTTATAATAATGCATCGGCGTATGTGTGAAGCTCCACTAATGTGGCAACGATGATTTTGCTATTCTTAGCATGCAAACATTAAAGGTTTTATTTATTTCTGGCATACAGTTATTAAAAAAAAAACAAAATACTAATATAGACTTAAATCAATGAAAAGTGCTAGCAAAAAAAAAAAAAATATAATCCACTTATCCGTAGTCTGCTTCGCTATGGTTTTCGGCAGCCAGATGTACGACAAGGTTAAAAACATTGGCTTGTATCTACTTTAGAAATATCTGTCATTTTTCGGGGTAATTTGGTTGCAAAATAGGGATAATATACATGAATTAAATTAACATTTTTAAATAACAAAGTAAATTTGAACTAAATAATGAGTAAAGTAAACAATTTAGGGAATAAAACTTTGCAGTGTCATCATCTGCTGTTTGTAACTGTGTTTGTGGAGTGCGCGATTAGGAACCAGGAACAGCAACTTGGTTAAAGTACAATGTGGAGTGAATTGAGACCAAAATGTGTATAATAACAATCAAATAAGCACTGTGGAGTTTCAGTTGTGATGGCAGTAAGGATAAAACCACCGATTACAAGGTAAAACATGAATTCAGTTCAAACCATGACCCCGGGAATAACTAGTTTCATACTTTCACTAATATAGGCAACAAAATGTTGTTTTATTGTGCTGATTGCAACTCTAATCTTGAGTGAGATCAATAAACGTTACATAAATACGCTAACATTGTTCAAATGAGTGCTGGGAAGGCTGGGAAAGATGGTGTCCATCCGTGAACAGACCCGTCTATCCACACGATAGCCGCCATATTGGATTTCAAAACTGTCGTGAAAACATATTTTACGAAGAGCGCCACATCATATTTTAGCTCATATGGGGCTTTCATATATCACATTGTGTTGACGAAACTTCAATCTTTTGAATGGTATGCTTAGAGTTGTAATTGTATATACTTGTTTCACCAATTAAATATCGAGTGAATAAGACCCGTCCAGTGTGATGATGGTGGATCGTCTGTTCAGCTTATTGGGCTAAAAGTTAGACCACTTAGGGTTTTTGACAGTTTCACGGGCCAGTTTCCTGGGCCTCACAACAACCAAATCCATCTACACAGGTAAGTAGTCCCTTCGCGCCCTAAGTCAGGTTAGGTTGGTTCGTTAGGTTAGGTCACAGCCATTGTTACCACACTGGTTGTCTGTTCTTCAGCCGAAGGTTTGGACATGAAAATTGGCCGATGGTAAGCTTGGCCTGCGAAACTGGAGCCACTCCACCACTTAAGTTCAAACATCAGTATGAGACGTTGGTTGATTAACCTAGGCTGTACCCTAATATTTGTTTTGTTTATAGGCCAGTTGTCCAGTGGTTTGTGCTTGGAGAGCTTGGAAATACTATGGCTAGCCCTTTGGGATGAACATAAAAACAGAAAATATTATATCTTATAAAATACCAAACACAAGGTAGTAAATATAACAGCAGCAACAAAGCAGCCACTTCACACTTCCCAAAAAGCACTTAAATTATACCATTAGGGTAAACAACCGAGTGGACTGGCCAATACACCGATTACCGCGGTTTTGCCCACCCTCTGAAAAAGTGCTTTAACACGTCCTGACACCGGAGATGGTCATCAGTCATGAGTTGTTGGTGGTGATAACAGGAGCTCAAGACCTCTACTCTCCTTTTGAAGTAAGTATTTTTTCCAAAGTTAGAAATTAAGGCCATATTTTAATATTTAAACAGAGGGTAATGAAAAGTGTGGCAGTTTAGAAGATTGACGCCATCTCAATGTTTGCGGAGTCACTTGTGTCAACAAACTTCCCATTTCCCGTGCTAAATCCACACACCGCTTGTACCCATAGACGCTGGGGCACTTTCATCACAACAATTGTAAACCCGACCTCTAACCAGTACTTAATACTACTTATCTAAGGGGACTAAGGCATTCTTTGCAGCGTTTTGCACTCTTCAATTGTTTATCAGTGTTGTCAATTGATATGCGTTTATCCTCCAAACTGGATATAAAACTTACACAAATCTGGTTAGAAGTAAGTGAAATTAGCGTATCTATTTGTAGTATATATACGTAAATATTACAGCAATTTTATCATTACTGCATTACTATGACAACTAGAATTCATGGAAACAGTTTATAAATGCTTCGGCGTATGTGTGAAAGCTCCACTAGATTGGCAACGATGAGTCTTTTTGCCGTCGTCTGCTCGTACTTCAGAAATATCTGTAATTTTTTGGGGTTGATTTGGTTGCAAAAAAGGCATAATAGACATTAATTAAATAAACATTTTGAAGTAAAGTTAAACTAATAATGAGTAAAGTAAACAATTAAGGGAATAAAGCTTTGCACCTCATAGAGAGTGTAGTCGTCTGCTGCTCGTAACTGTGTTTGCGGAGTGAATGCTTAGGAACCAGGAACAGCAACGTGGTTCAAGTGCAATGTGGAGTGAATTAAGACCAAAATGTATATAATTACAATCAAATAAGCACTGTGGAGTTTCAGTTGTGATGGCAGTAAGGATAAAACCACAGATTACAAGGTAAAAATGAATTCAGTTCAAACCCTGACCCCAGGAATAAAAAGTTTCATACTTTCACTAATATAAGCAAAAAAATGTTGTTTTATATTCTTATTACAACTGCAATCTTGAGTAAGATCAATAAACGTTACATATATTCGCTAACATTGTTCAAATGAGTGCTGGGAAAGATGGTGGATTGTCTGTGGTGAGAACGGCCAGCCACATGATTGCCGCCATATTGGATTTCAAAACTGCCTTGAAAATGATATTGTTATGATACAATAAAGTTTCATACATACTTACCTGGCAGATATATACATAGCTATCGACTCCGTCGTCCCGACAGAAATTCAAATTTCGCGGCACTCGCTACAGGTGGGTCAGGTGATCTACCGCCCTGCTCTGGGTGGCAGGACTAGGAACTATTCCCGTTTTCTAATCAGATTCTCTCTTCCACCTGTCTCCTGCGGGGAGGCTGGGTGTCTTCATATTGTATAATCTCTGCAGGTAAGTATGTATGAAACTTTATTGTATCATAACAATATCATTTTCATACATTCAACTTACCTGTCAGATATATACATAGCTGATTGACACCCTTTGGTGGAGGGCAAGAGACAGCTAACTAACTGACTAGACAGGTAAACAACATATGTTGTAGGTATAAATAAACCTTAGTTCCTACCTTATTAGATGGAAGACTTCGTGGCTACTGCCCAGGAGTCTGCTTCATCTCAAGAGCCATAGCGAGATAGTGATCTGTGGCCAAGAGTTCTTGTGGATCTGTCGATGGGGTCTCTTCCACTTACTCGACAGAACCTAACTGGCGTTTGTCAATGGGAGCACATCCGCTTATATGACAACACGCCTTTATTTAAGGAGCACACAACCAATCCCGATCACCCGATCCTAACCCGTGTTAGTTCTAAGATTGCCCAGAGTTATCCCCAAACTCTTAGCAAACAACCACAAACTCGAAACACATACATACAAAAATAAAAATTTTGTACCCCTCTAATAGTCAGCTGTCACTCGATTTCCAAATGCAGCGAAGTGAAGGCCGCTTGTGCGACAACTGACACTCCCATGCACCGAAAACACGAGAACACATCCGACAAGAGGGTTACGTACACAATTTAAGGATTGGTGCTTTCTCCTTTACCCAGAACCGTCTGTGCTGACACAAACGGACCTAAAGAAAAACATTTCTCATACGTGACTCGCACGTCTTTTAAATAATGAGATGCAAACACGGAGTTGCATCTCCAATAAGTTGCGTCCAAAATGTTCTTGAGTGACATATTTCTTTGGAACGCCACAGAGGTTGCGATTGCCCTAACTTCGTGGGCTCTCACTCTTAAAAGATTAAAAGAATCATCTGGACAATTCTTATGAGCTTCCATAATAACACTTCTAACAAAGAAGGCTAAGGCGTTCTTGGACATTGCTCTCTTGGGGTCTTTTACTGAGCACCAAAGACCTTTCTGCGAACCCCCCAACTGCTTCTTCCTGTCCAGATAAAATTTTAGAGCTCTAACTGGGCAAAGGGATCTTTCTGCCTCTCTGCCCACCAAACTAGAAAGTCCTTTCACTTCGAAGCTCCTGGGCCAGGGATTCGAAGGGTTTTCGTTTTTGGCAAGAAAGAGAGACTGAAATGAACAAATTGCAGAGTCTCCTTTGAAGCCAACTCTTGATTCAAGGGCGTGCAACTCACTGACCCTTTTTGCCGTTGCAAGAGACATCAGAAACAAACACTTTCTAGTGATATTACGAAAAGAAGCAGTGTGTAGTGGTTCGAATTCTTCTGAGGATAGAAATTTAAGAACCACATCTAAGTTCCAGCTTGGAACCTTAGGTTCAAGTGACTTTGATGTTTCGAAGGAACGAATGAGGTCGTGCAAATCCTTATCATTCGTTAGATCTAATCCCTTGTTTCTAAAGACTGCTGACAGCATACTCCTGTACCCCTTAATAGTCAGTACCGAGAGATGCGACTTTTCTCTAAGAAACAGAAGGAAATCCGCAATTTCGGTCACAGAGGTACTGGAAGAGGACAGCTTCTTCGACCTGCACCAGTTTCTGAAAACTTCCCACTTCGATTGGTACACTCGCCTAGTAGATGATCTGCGGGCTCTAGCAATTGCGCTTGCTGCCTGGCGAGAAAAACCCTCTCGCTCTGACAAGTCTTTCGATAGTCGAAAGGCAGTCAGAGCAAGAGCGGGTAGATTTTGATGGTACCTCTCGAAGTGGGGTTGTTTGAGCAGATCTATTCTGTTTGGAAGAGATCTGGGGAAGTCCACTGTCCACTCCATCACCTCTGTGAACCAAATTTGAGCTGGCCAATACGGAGCAATCAGAGTCATTTTGGTTCCTTCGGATGCCACGAATTTTCTGACTACTTCCCCCAGTATCTTGAACGGGGGAAAAGCGTAAACGTCTATCCCTGACCATCCAGGAGGAAGGCGTCTGTTGCTAAGCCCGGGGATCTTCCACCAGGGCACAAAATGTGTCTATCCTTTTGGAGAGGAATGTGGCGAAAAGATCTATTTGAGGCTTCCCCCAAAGGAGCCAAAGGCTCTGACAGACTTCTGAGTGGAGTGTCCATTCTGTGGGAAGGACCTGGAACCTCCTGCTCAATCTGTCCGCTCTCACATTCCTCTCCCCTTGGACAAACCTTGTTAGAAGAACTACCTTCCTTTGGTTCGCCGCCAAATCAATAGATCTCTTGCCAGCTCGTACAGAGCGAAAGAGTGCGTCCCTCCTTGTTTCTTGACATAAGCCAGAGCTGTCGTATTGTCTGAGTTTATTTGTACGACCTTGCCTCTGACTATGTGTTCGAAGCTCTTTAGCGCAAGGTGAATTGCTAAAAGCTCCTTGCAATTTATGTGCCATGGCACCTGTTCTGCCGACCAGGTGCCTGACACTTCTTTGGATCCCAATGTTGCACCCCAGCCCGACTCCGAGGCGTCTGAGAACAATGTCAGGCTTGGGTTCCGTACTTGCAGGGACACTCCTTTGTTTTCTTTTAAGGGAATCAACCACCACTTTAAGTGATTTTTTATTTCCTCCGAGATTGGAAACGTGTCCGAGAGCTGTCCTGTCTTCCAACTCCAACTTCTTCTCAGGAAGAACTGAAGCGGACGAAGATGTAATCTTCCTAGGAGAAAGAACTGTTCGAGCGAGGAAAGGGTCCCCAGAAGGCTCAGCCATTCCCTCGCTGAAGTGCGCTCTTTCCCTTAAAAGTTCGATACTGTGGCACAGCCTTTCTTTATTCTCTCTTGAGATGGAAAAACTCGAAAACCCCGAGAATCCATCTGAATCCCCAGATAAACCACGTTCTGGCTGGGGATCATCTGAGACTTCTCGAGGTTCACGATCAATCCCAATGATTTTGTCAATTCCAGTGTTGTTGACAGGTCCTCCAAACACTGCTTTTGAGACCTGGCTCTGATGAGCCAGTCGTCCAGGTACAGGGAGACGTATCCCTTTCAAATGTAAATGTCTTGCTACCTTTTTCATCACGTCCGTGTAGACTTGAGGAGCCGTGGAAAGGCCGAAACACAGGGCCCTGAACTGATAGATTCTTCCTTCGAACATAAATCGAAGGTACTTCCCTCGACGAATGGTGGATCGGGATGTGGAAATATGCGTCCTGAAGGTCTAGGGACGCCATCCAATCTCCTTGCCGCAGTGCTGCAAGGACTGAAGCAGACGTTTCCATGCTGAACTTCTGTTGTTCTACGAATTTGTTCAGCGCGCTTACATCCAGTACCGGTCTCCATCCCCCCGAGGCTTTTACTACAAGAAACAAGCGATTGTAAAACCCCGGGGAGCTGCAATCCAGCACTAGCTCTATTGCTCTTTTGTCCCACATCTGTTCCACCATTTGACGAAGAGTATCCATCAGAACAGGGTCCCTGTATCTGGCGGACAATTCCCTCGGTGATGTTGTCAAGGGAGGAATGTCCTTGAATGGGATGCGATAACCCTTCTTGATGATCGACATCGTCCAAGGATTCGCTCCTATGTCTTCCCAGGCTTTCGCAAATGAATGTAACCTGGCTCCTACAGGTGTCTGGAGGACAGAATCCTCACTTTCCTTTCTTAAAGGGACGGAAGGAAGACCTGCCCCTCTTTTCGTTGACTTCCTTCTGGCGATAGATCTAGTTGGAAGACCTCCTCGAAAGGGCTGCTGCTGAGCTGGACGAGCCACTTTCTTTTCCTCACTGGCCACAGGCCTATTTTTCCTTGAGGATTGTCTAAGGAGATCCTGGGTGGCCTTTTCAGTCAGAGAATGCGCAATATCCTTCACCAACTGCGAGGGAAAAAGGTGTTCTGAAAGAGGCGCAAACAATAAGGCGGCTCTCTGCGAAGGAGAGACGGCCTTCGTGAGGAAAGCACTGTGAACCGCCCTCTTCTTTAAAACTCCTGCACCAAAGAGGGAGCATACCTCAGCCGATCCATCCTGAACAGCCTTATCAATGCAGGTGAGGATGCTATTTAGGGTTTCTGGTCCAGTTGTTCCTTTTCATGAGATTTCTTGGCCAGAACCCCAAGGGACCAATCTAAGAAGTTAAAAACTTCTAAAGTGTGAAAAAGCCCTTTGAGGAGGTGGTCCGTTTCCGAAAGCCCCCATGTTACTTTCGCTGCATTCAAGGCGTGTCTTCTCGATGAATCTACTAAACTCGAGAAGTCTGACTCAGCTGAAACGGACAGAGACAATCCCATATTTTCTCCCGTTTCGTACCAAATGCCTCTCCTCCCTGTAAGTTTAGCGGGAGGCATACAAAAGACCGTCCTTCCTAACTCCTTCTTCTTCTTGAACCAGGAGTCAAGAGATTGAAGCCGCCCATCCTCATGGATATAGCAGGCTTCATTTTTAGGAAAGAGGAAGATTGCTGTGTTTTCGTGCTCGAGAACAAAGAGCGTGGAGAAGGAGGAGCGGCTGGCGTTAACGAGTCTCCATATTCCTCCAATAGAAGGGACGAAAGAACTTTGTAATTAGAGGATCCTTCCTTCATTTCATCCTCCGAGGCATCTTCTGGGTTCATAGGCTCGGAAGGAGAAGGCTCCCTTCTTTCTTCTGATTCTTCCCTTACTCTCTTACGAATGTCAGGCTCTTCATACAAGGAATGCGCCTGGTGTACAGCAGGAGTATCTCGCCTGGCAGGAGTAACGTGTTTGGAATACTCCTGGCGCTTGGCAGGCGCAGAGCGCCTCGAATACTCCTGGCTTCTAGTAGGCGCATCTTGTTCCGAATACTCCTGGCGCCTGGGAGGAGTATTAAGTTCAGAATACTCCTGGCGCCTGGGAGGAGTATAAGGTTCGGAATACTCCTGGCGCCTGGGAGGAGTATTAAGTTCAGAATACTCCTGGCGCCTGGGAGGAGTATCGAGGCCTGAAGACTCCTGGCGCCTGGTAGGAGTACGTCGCTCCAAATACTCCTGATCCTTAGAATGCGTCTGGTGTTTAGTAGGAGTATTGATCCCGGTAGGCGCTTTCCGTCTAACAAGCGCTCTACTTCTAACAGGATCTTCCTCTTCAGCTAACTCTTGGCGCTTGGTTGAAGATCTTGAATGTTGAACTGCATACTCTGGCTCTTTGCGCCTACTCGGAGCCTGGCTCCTGGTTGGCGCCGTACTCTTGACAGGAGTAACTTCCTTTCTCACTTCTCTCCTGTCTAACGCATTGCTCCCCCCAGAGATGGCCGCTTGTGCGACAACTCCCCTGAAGGGTGCGTCGCGCCCGACAGGAGATCGGTATTTAGATCTTTTAATAGGAAGCCTATCATCCTTCTTACGAGTAGGCTCCTTATATAGAGTTCCCACTAACGAGGCTAATTGCTCTTGCATATTCATTAAAATTTTCCTGGTTGAGGAATCTTTCGAATCAGGAGAGGGAGATCTGGAAGGCGCTCTAGGATCCCTTCCAGACCCAGAGTCTGAATGTATTCTAGCCTTCTTTATTACTGAAGGCGCTCCTTCTTCAGAGAAGCGCTCGGGACTAGAATTGAGTTCATGTTCTTTCATACTCCTCTTCAGAGGACGGGAAAGTTTCGACTCCTTCCATCCTCTTTCTCGAGAAGGCGAACTAGACGACGAAAGCACTCTCGAAGGACGCTTTTCCTATACGGTCCTTGGCAGTTTGTGATATGATCGATTCTGCCGAGGGACGCCTGATCGTTGGGGATACTCCACAACCCCCGTACGGCTTTCGACTTTCCTTCTCCTCCGGGCCAGGGAGCTTGGAAGAGGTCTAGGCCTGGGAGCGTCGCAGAGACGACCAGACGTCCCCTCCACTACACTGGGGACACTAATATCACTAGCGAAACCACATTCACTTTCCTTACCTTCCAATGCTGCCACTTTTTCCTGCATTTTCTGAAGGGAAGCTCTGAGTTCCGCTATTTCCGAAGCAGAACTAGAGGGATTAGCGATTTGTGAACGGGCTGAAACAGAATGGGCATGATTATCAGAGGAAGAAGCTACAGAACTAGACAGTAAATCATGAGATGTAGACATTCTGCGGGTTTTATAAGCCGCCTTCCTCTCTCTATCTTTCTCTAACTTCTTCAAGTAAGAAGTTAGATTCTTCCACTCTTGTGCACTCAATTTCTCACACTCGTTACACGTATTCTCAATCAAGCATTCAACCATTCTACACCCACTACAAGTAGTATGAGGATCTACCGAAGCTTTCGGAATCCTCACCTTACAGCCCTCATTCACACACACTCTGAAACTAACACTAGAGTCAGACATATTCACGAATTCCAAAAACCAAGTCCAAAAAACAGTCCACGATAGCTGAATGCCAAAACAACGATCCAAGTACGTCACCAATATCAGCGAGAGATGATCAAAAGCTTTGCGAAAAACGAATTCTAGTCAGGAGGAAGTAACAACAATGTTGATACCGCCGGCGACAGAGAGAATCTGATTAGAAAACGGGAATAGTTCCTAGTCCTGCCACCCAGAGCAGGGCGGTAGATCACCTGACCCACCTGTAGCGAGTGCCGCGAAATTTGAATTTCTGTCGGGACGACGGAGTCGATAGCTATGTATATATCTGACAGGTAAGTTGAATGTATGAAAACATATTTTACAAAGAGCCCACATGCTTATTTTAGTTCGTATGGGGCTTTCATATATCACATTATGTTGGTGAAACTTCAATCTTTTGATTGGTATGCTTAAATTTGTATTTGTACTCTTGTTTCACCAATTAAATATCGAGTGAATAAGGCCTGGCCAGCGCGATGACGATGGATCATCTGCAGTTGTTTACCCTATTTCATAGTTTAGGAGAAAACACTTGCATCGAGAGAGGAACGCAGAGATCTTGGTGTGCTGCCTAGAATGGACCACAACTCTTAACTGATGCTCATGGCAGTGAATTCAAGTACTTTTTTGGGAAGATGGCCGCATTCCGGGATCAGTGGATGCTATGTTACCACTCAGTTGTTTAGCCTAGTTGTATTTTAACCTTAAACAGTTATTGCATTTTGTCTTATGCTTTAATGTGCTTGAAATGTTTCTGATAATTTTTTTTTTAGTAAATTTTAGGTATACCTAACCTAACCATTAGGGTGGGGTCCGCTGTCTATAAAAGTGCTCATTTGCTAATGAAATGAATTTCAAAAACACTGAAAGCTCACATGAAAACATAAATGGTGAACAGTAAAATAATGTTGTCTAGTCAATGATACTTTGGCCTGTTTCATAGTGGGTCGTAGCCTGCTTAAAAGCAAATCAAAAGCATTTAATCAGAGATGCAATTTTACCTTCCTTTAATCTAACCAGTCATGATGCAAGGTCTGGCTTGTTAAAAGTAACAAACACTAAAAAATACATATAGCATGAAAAGTTGTAAGGGTAGTTAGAGGGATGCATTCTATTCTAACTTAGTGTGTTGGGTTCCTATCATGACTTATAGCACCATAAAAGTCTCATTAGGGATAACATGCAGCGATGGTTCCAAACCTGACATAGGTTGCTGGGTTCTTACACAAGAAGGTGGTAGACCAGACATGTGGTGAAAATCAGAAGTAGCTTAGTGGATTTGTTAGAAAATGTAATCAGTTGATGATCTTGTTAATTAATTTTTTGAATTGTTCTTTACTTATGATTCAATAGTTGGAAACTTAAGGATAATTTAAAATAAGGTAGTGTCCTTACTGTAGTCTTTTATGATTTCACAATTTGATTTTTAAGTTTTTTATTAGCTGTGTCATGTTGGTTACTGTTGTTGTTTAAAGTTAGTGTGCTTCTGGTTACAGCTGATTCTAGATTAACTCTCTAACACAGTTAATCTGAAATTAATCAGTGTTTCTCTTTACAGTGGTAAGGCATTATGGGGTGTTATATGTGGCACCTACATTTTGCCGTCTGATGAAGTTGTTGGAGAAGAGCTCCAACTAGCAACTCAGCACTTGCAGTTAGGTTTGTGTGCATATGAAAAGCCAAGTGGGAGTCATTATGAAGACTGGGCTAAGTCTGCTGATATCAAGCCAAATGAAAAGGAGTTCGTCAAGAAAATATTCCCTCTGCTGGTGTGTATATAATTTTTTAACTATCCAGAATATAGATAAGTTTCCTGTAATAGAGGAAATGTAGTGTTTTTGTATGTACTTTATTATCTCGGTTCCAACTTTTTTCCAGAATCTTACTGCATCTCAGAGCTGGGAAATTTTAAAGCTGTTTTTACTAAATGACTTTCGAGGAGAAGCTTCGTTGTCAGAAATTCTTGGTAGTCAGCGTGATGAAGAGACATTCTTAGCACAGCTTTGGAACTTCTATCTGGCTGATCGTCTTCATCTCTTACGTTGTTTGAGACACATCGTCGCCAATACAGCCAATCCAAATCATCCATATCAGGTGATATTTTATTTTTTTTTACTCCATCTACCCTCCAGTTTATATCCAGATATCCCTTCAGTCCCTAGCTGCAATCTCTTGCATTCCTTTTACAGTACCTCTATTCATATTACCTTTCTTCCCTCTTGGTGCCCACCTTCTCTTAACAAATATTTAATAGTGCAAGTGCTTCGAGGTTTTCTTCCTGTTACACCTTTCACAACTACCTACTCTCAATTTCTTTTTCAGTGCTAAATGACCTCATAGGTCCCAGTACTTTGCCTTTAGCCTAACTATATACATATTCAATTCAGTTCATATCCAGATAAGCTTCTGATCATTAAATATCATGTTTCAGATGCATTCTAAAAATGGTTTGTAAGTTATATGCCGAATATTTTATTACAGGGCCTTTTTCGTGATTTTATGCACGATGTCGTTGATAAAGATGGAACCCTCGGTGATAGCTTAGTCAAACAAGTAATGCTGTGTTCAAGAATGGTCCCTCCTACTGTTCAGACACATGGGCCTCACTTACCTACTCATGGGTCACACAACTGGCTTACCCATCACCTGGCAGAACTTCGAGAAGCTCTTGCAACCTTACTTGTCTATTATGGGAGTACCACACATTTACCATCTCCAGACACATTTCAGAAACTATTACAGTTGGCACAGGTAGGTTATACATTTAATGATCTGTCAAAACTAAAAATTTAATTATGTTCTCGTCAGGTTTTCCGTTTGAGTTGGAGAACTTATCTATGAACTTTCTTCATTTACTGTTACTTTATGCATTCTGCATGAATTTCTCATAGTAAGCTCCCTTTTATGCTCCTTCTCCTTGGTCTTTGCCTTTACACTGGTTGTTACTCTTCCCATATCTAACTTGTTTCTAACTGTCTGTTCCTGTCTCTGTATGTTCGTAATATGTTTTCCAGCCACTGACCACCACAGATCTTTACTAGTTTCTCATTTGTGGCATGATCTTCCCAGCACACTCTAGCCTTGGATCTCAACATCTTGTTGTCGTTATTATTCAGAATCTTGCAATATTTTATAGATGCGTAGTTAGAGTAAAAAAATTACAAGAGAATTTGGAAATGGAAAAGCAAAAGAAACTGTTGTAGAGAATTTATGTTATGCTGATGGCTGTCAGACATCATCACTACTTATTGCACCTTGCCCTAAGATTACATTGAATTAAGTTGAAATTCATCTCAGGCAATGCAGTATTTTTATAAAAATTTCTTTCATGTAGTATTAAGTAATTATGGATGCTCAAAGGCATAAATACTGAACTGGAAAAAAGAAAAGAAAAAAAAATTTCAGTGAGATGGATGGATACCAGATTTTTGGCAATGCTTCACACTACTCAGGATGATTATAGCATCAGAAAGCAAACCTGAAGTTTGACTGGGTAACAGAATTTCTAGGTTCATATCCATATCATTAGATACGATATGTTTTAGGTCTTGTGGTGACTTGTTTGTGAGTTATAAGTGATGCAAAGGCTTAATAAATCCTCTTCAAATTTTGTCTAGATTGTGGTAGTCTAGCCAAGAGCTAATTGCATTTTAGTTTTATGCCCCTGGTTAAAAGAGAGTTTACTATAGTTTGCCTTAATGTAATTTTGAGAAATCTTGACATTTGTTTTTATTTTCTTATACAATTACTGTTCACTCACTGCACTTTTAATAATGTTTTTGTTTGTTTGAAGAATTTGTTTCTGCTTATTTTGTAAGCTTTTCCGTTATCTTTTCAGGTCAGCTTCTTATAATTTAACTTTTTCTAGGTGTTTTGCCTGTATGTACTTAGCTAGTCATGACCATCTCCAAGGCTACAATAGTGCTTTTAGCTTCTGTCTGTTAGCTTAAAGTTGATTTTTCTATCATTAAACTTTTAAATTATAACTCGGAATTTTAATTTTAGTTCCTAACCCCTGATCAGAATTTGGGTCATGTGCATTGAAGAATATTTTGAAAGATTTATTTTCTATTTTCAAGGGAGGTGGCTTAGGTGGACGTGCTGAGATTCAGGACATATTGCGTGATAGCCACAGGCCTTTGGTTGAAGCACTTGATGCAACCCATGTTCTGCTGTTGACACTAATAATAAATGCAGATTCTTCAACCAGGTAAGTAGGCTGAAACATAAACATAAAATTACGAGGATAAGTTCATTAACATTGCACAGCTTTCTTATAAAGGCTCCTGAAAAGTATAATTGATACTTAATTTGTGCTCCTGAATGATTCACATGTTTCTGATAACATTAACAAATGTTCTTTCTTAATTTTTTGTTTTGTTTTGTTTATAACAGCAATCACAGTTTGTGTGAAGCTGGTTGGATTAAAAGGCTTGATCCAATAATGACTGGGTTAGGTGCTCGAACCCCTCATCATGCACCCTTGTTGGCATGGGCTGTTCTACAATTGAGAGCTATGGGAGATTACTTAAGATCTTGCTCAAAGACCTATCACAAGTTAGCCCAGCGTGCACTTCATGGGAAGGTGTTTAGCTATTTAGAAACTTCACTGAATAATCCTACAATAGAGGTAAGTGAGAAGATTTTGAATCCTAATTTATGCTACATCTTGCTATTAAAGTGTTTATTTTGTTCCATAGTATTATTTCTCCTGTACGTATTGCTTAATTTATCATGGTAGAAGTTAGGTACTATTTTGATAATGTACTGCATTTATTGTTAAATAACAATAAAGGGCTTATAGTGTTATAAAAGTTTATTTGGTACTCTCTTTGACCCCAAAGGGAGACGAGTTACTCTTGCGACTTGCTTCATCTGTTGTGTACTCCCTTGTCTGTGCAGCTGCTGGGTGTTTGGATTTAGAACGAATGGGCTGTTTACCAGAACTTAATTCCCTTGCCAAAACATGTTTGGCACAGGATCCACCAGCTTCTCTCTTTTGGACTGAAGAAGGTAATTGACTACATTACCAATATCAAGTGCTATATGTAAAGTACATTGTTGATTTTATTTCCTTTGCATTTTGGGTAAGTTTAAAGTTGGAGCTGAATTGTTATGCTAAACATGAGTCCAGTCAATTTATTTGGTTATTGTTGTTATTCTTGACGTATGTGCAGTCATGTAGAATGGACTAACATTATTAGTTTATGTAGACTGCTTAGTCACATTTTTAGTCTTCTTAGGCAGTCAAAAGTATTTTTTCATAAAGTAAAAGGTAGAAGAGACTGAATGGAATAGATAAAAAGCAAAAGGCATGAAAGCTTTGCAGTTGGGGTCAGTGGCATTCTGCAAGGAACCATTGTTTATTCAGTGGGACCTATTATTTTTGATGGGCCTTGTGTTTCTAGTTTAGAAGAACCTGGTGTCATTAATCCTGATACCCTTCATGACTTCATCCCTCATAATTTTAGCACACTTGGAGGGTGTACATTTCTTAAGCTCATTAATAATAATCTTCAGAGCTCCCCTTCCTTCTACTCTCTCTTTGAGATGAAGTTTAACATAGATGAATATGTCACCATGGGAACAGTGCAGTGTAAGCCAAACATATGCACAAGAAACTATCTTCCTTCAGGGTCTGTCAAGTTTGTGTGACTGGGTACATTTCACACAGAGTAAAGTTGTTAAAAACTGATGGGTGTGTTGGAAAACATATACTAGTTTACATATATATGTATTGCAGTTGTTTAAAGTTTTTATAAATCAGAATTGTTGATAGTTGGTAAAGTTTTGGCTTCTTTTCCATTGCTTGAATTAGATACCTATTTCTTATTTTTATTTCTTTGTTTGCCCATTGGTTGTAATTTTTCAATTTTCCTACTTTCTTTTTACTACTTTTATGTATAAACTCACTAAGCCATCATATGCAAATTATACTATTTGATTTAGTGATCTAGTTTAACTACTTGCTAATTGTAAGAGTAACAAATTTAGGGTATATGTAAAAGTTTCAAGATTATTTTGGCTGTATGTATACTTTGTTTATAATTGAAAAAAATTTCTCTTCACAAGACGGTGCAACAGGCCTACTTTTACCACCAGCATTGGAAGTATTCCCTCAAGATGTGGAGCCCCTATTATCTCTTACAACTGCTCTTGCTCTTGCAAACCCAGAGAGCTGTCTCAAGGTTGGTGTCTTAGAAGTAATTTAAACAAGTTTCTAATTGATCATTATGGTTACAAGAGCAAGTATTTGACAAATTATTGAGGGTTGGAGGAAGATTTATAGGTTTATTGATGTATAGCCTGAGTTACTATGGTTTTAGAATTTAGATGGATACAAAGAGAGTTTTGTTACATAGACCTTTATCTCTTTTTATGTTAGTGGATCTTCAGAGGGGGACATTGCATGTTGGTTGTAGATCTTCAGAGGGAGACAATGCACACACAACTAACATTGCATGTTGGTTGTGTGTGCATTATTATTACTATTAATTTTATTATTATTATTATTATCATCATCATCATATTGTTATTATCATTAAATAATTTACTGAAATTGTTGAGTCACATTGTTAGAGTCGGTTAGGGTTTGAGTCACATTACTATGTTCCCTTAGAGCTTGAATTACAGTGTTAGACTTTCATAGGGCTTACCTGAAGGATTTATTCTTGAAGAAAAGGTGAAAATGGGAAGAAGTTAAAAAGTAGAAATGTTAGATGGAAGAGACCTAAGAGAATGGTAAAGTGGAGAGAGATTGAAAGGAGGAAAACTAATGCAAAGACAGAGCAATGCAGCTTGTGCAGATTTTTAAATTGAATGAAAAATGCACTGTACTATAGTATAGTTATTATTAGAAAATGGTTTTTTATTATAGTAATGGATATACATGCTAGTTGTGTTTGACCTAAGGATGAGAAAGCCTTTACATTGATTGCTGTATGAATAATTAGATCTTGAACCCCATGAAATATCACTTGTATTGTTGTTTATGTAGTAAGCTTTGTATTTTCCCAATTCTGCACAGGTGATAGAGCTCCTTAGTGAACTACCAAACCTTACTTGGGTTGCAAATGAAGCAGATTTTGAAAATATAAGCATGAGGGGGACTGACTGCATAACCAAAAATACACTACAGCCCTTACCATCCTTAACTGTGCCACCAAGAACAGAAGGAAAGATTGTTTCTAATAACCCACCAGTGATCGTATGGCAGACACCATGTAATGCTTGGCAAGCTCTTTTGGTTTTCATGAGACAACTTGATCAGGAGGTAAGAGTATGTACTGTTCTTGATAAAATGGCTTTAAGTGATGAAAATGTGTTCGTACAAAGTACAAACCTATTACGTATGTTTTCAAGATGCCTTATCGCATGTCTGTGGAGAGAGCTTCATTATTTGATTGCAGGTCAAATAATGTACTAGGTAAGTAAGAGGCATCACTCTGATGAAGCTGCAGAATTTGAAGTGCTATTATGCCCTTTTTTCTCCCTTTTTTGTTTTCTTTTTCTCCCATCTTCGTCTGAGGCATTGTTATTTTATTTTAATTTTTATCTTGTGTAAATATGATATTACATAATACTATTGCAGTTTCAGGTCACAACTAAATATAATTCAGGCTCTTTCAGTAATAATTATAGGTTAATATTACAAATTCATCATTATATTGCAGGTCATTATCATCATGTTTTCCTTTGTTATAAAAATTCCTTAATTATATACAGTATCCTGAAATTTAAAGGTAACCCAGTCAGACCAACATAATACTAAAATGCCAATAACTAATCATAAACAGTGTTCTAGGTATCTTACACAAGATTTTCTTGGATACTTACTTGATAATGAGGATTGGTTGTCTTTGAAAGCTTCAACTTTTTTTGAATAAATATCTCCACTAGTTACCTTCCAGTTTTAATGAAGTCCTTCTAGTAATTATATAATGTGTGTTCAACTGACTTTTCATAAAAGGATTACATTATATTTTACTATAAAATCTTGTTTTCAGTTTAGCAGAGGTGTTGTAGTCCCAGACCCCAAAATTCTTGCCACTGTATGCAGCACAACAAAGCTACTAACAGCAATTCATTCTACTGTCCCAGAGCAATTGCCAGCTTTTGTTCATTTTGTAGACCAAAGCTTAGCACTTTTACGCAGGTAACGCTCCTTATTTTCTGTTTATGTATGTATATAATTTATTCTTTTTATTAATTAATTTGGAAATGTAAATGTGGTGTTGTTTGAAGATAGCCATAAGATCTGTGGTTTCTTGGATATTTGCATTTATTTAAAATGCATTTATAATGAAATTGACAACATAGAATTAAGGAAGTGTATTTAATATCTTTCAAGTTACTTTATTTTTTAGCATGTGTTGTGCACCTCAAGTTTGTTGAGCATATTCTGGAATAAAATAAAAAGGGATTTTGACAAAGGAAAAATCTATTTCTGGGCAGTGACCTGTGTCGCCCAGTGAAATGTTCCTTTAGCACTCATTTATATACCTTAGAAATGAGTGCTATAGGAACATTTCACGGGACGACACAGGTTAGGCCCAGAAAATACCTTTTTCTCTTTACTTTTTTTCCTTTCTCTCTCTTATCTTCACTTCAAGAAGTTTTGGTACCGTGTAAATTCTAATGAAAATATCTTCAGATTATCTCAGGCAATGCGGCCTCCTAGCAGCCTTGTTGCTGCTCTTCTAGAGTTTTTGGCCAGTGTTGCAGCTGATGAACCAGAACGTATTTGGTCAGAAATTGAGGGATGTCCTTTGTTGCCCTACTTTGTAGCACCACAGCCGGTTGCAGGTAGTTTTATTACTTACTCTTGATATTTTGCAGTTTTTTTTTATTTACAATACTTTTTGTTTTTGTATTATTTGCTTATGGTAGAATTGCCAGAGACTAGGATTTATATTCTGTTAAAGGATCACATCTTATGCCTTTTTTATTTTAATAAAGAGTAAGATGTATTTGTTGTTGGATGCAGTGATTAACAGAACAATTTTGTTTGTACCATAGGGGAAAATGGGAAAGACAGAATGTACATGTCATGTGCATTGTACTGGTATAGTATTGAGGGATCAACTTTTTAATCGGTTCAGTCATAACTTATAAATTTTTTTTTTTTTTTTTTAGTCCTTTCGTTAATATTTTCAAATAAAACTCCATTTTTATCATATTAGTAGCTTTGCAAAGCTCATATGATGAAACTTGAAGAACTGAGAAAATTTGTGTTCACATAATTTTGGTTGATTGTTGGGAACAGCATGCAAGATTATGAGGAAAATATTGATTGAGAGTGTCAAAGCCTTTGTTATATAGAATAAACAGAAATACACAGTGAATTGGTTTTATAACTTAGAGTATACTGTACTCTTCTTTTGAAGGCGGCAAAAGGGGCAAAAGTGACCCCTTTCTGAGTTACCGTGCTGGTGGTCTTCGAGCTCTTGTGTGTGGAGAAGAAGCTGCATCGGGATCTTACCCAATACTAAAATCTTATACCAAACTGCTGACCCAAGCTATTAAGGTAATTAAGTTTTCTGTTGTTGTATATGTGAATGGGGTTCATTGCGATAAAGTTTGACACAGCCTTCGCTTTGGAATGCAGATCCATTTTCAGTTGCTTTGAGGAAACTCTTGTCATGAAATGCAAATCCATTTTCAATTGCTTCTTTATAAAAGCAAAAAAGAAATTGGTAAAAGTCATTTGGAAAGAGTTAAGGTTCTGAGTTAGATATCTTATTTTAATCTTTTGGTGGATATTTTACAATGTGTTGTTTAAGTATACTAGTTTAATAATAATGTTTTGTGTTAATTAACTCTGAATAACTTCATAGATCCCAGCACTTGGCATTTTGCATAAATTTTTTAATGTTTCTTTTCACTCTATAAGCATTTCTTTTCCAGCAAAATTTATTCTATACATTACCAGTTTTTGTTCTTAGTGCATAAATGACCAATAATTTAAGTAAATGCTGGTATATAGTATATCTTAATGAAAACTGGCAATTTGAATCTAGTGTTTTTTTAGACTTAACATATTTATTATTATTATTATTATTATTATGGAATCAGGTATACTAAGAATAACAGGAAGGGAAGGAAACTAAAAAAGAATATAAAGCAATGTAGCTAGGGGACAAAGGGATGCTACAAAGAACCTATATACTATCATCCACAGTATGCCATGTAAGGTGATGGGAGTGATACCCCTCCTATGTGGTATGTATACATATGTAATATATTATCACTCTTTAAGGGAGGCGTCAGTGGGGGCAGTGTCGGAGGAGGCATAGTTTTCATGTCGCGTGAGGTAACAGGAGCCATTATGTGTTGGTGCTACAAGGATTATAAAGAGAGAGATTCAGTGCTAGATGAATGCCTAACTCTCCTTCATCATACATTGGAAGCATCTGAATTGAGTAAGTATTGGTAAGTGGTTTTATTGTTAAACATAGCACTGTAGTGAAGCTCAGATTTAATGTGTAAGTAAAAATTGTGTATGGATAGGTTATATACTGAAACTTATCAAATAAGTACTGCTTACTCATTTAACATTGTCTTGCAGATAGTTACTTGCGAGATTTGGTGGTTCACCAGCTTGTGGACAAAAGTAGTGCTGGACAGACTCTGTTGTCAGTAGTGGTTAATGGGGCTAGTTTTGAGTCTGCATTAAATCAGCCAACTCATTCCCCAGTCTCTACCCATGCACGAAGGTTGACACGAACTGCCCAGATGGGTCTTTCTATCCTACATAGGTGAGGTTTACATTTGCCTTTGCTTTACATAATGTTCTTCTTTACTGTTATGATATCACATTTCCATTTTGTCTATTTTTAGTATTTTTCTTTTTAAACAAAGTTAGAAAAAGACCTCAGGAGAAAAAAGTAAACTATTTTTTCATCTTTGATGTTTTAGGTTATTTGGAAAGGTGAGTATTCAATTTATTTACCTTTCATGTACGTCAGTTTGTATCATTCATTTGACATTCATGAAAAAGTTTGTAGTACAGGGTATTTTGATTTTCCACTGCCATTTCTACTTTCTTTAAAATGTATTTTAGATATTTTCATAGTACATGTTGACATAGGCCAATTTTATGAAGCTTGTTTCTTGAAACCCATTTTGAATTTAAAAGTGGAGGGCAAAGATGCTTAGCCAATTCTAATCCAGGGTTCCATCTTTCGATGGCAATATTGATTGCCATTGAAGTTTTAGAGCATGTTAATATACAGCACTTCTTATCTTTTATTACATTACATTACATGATTCTCCATCTATGTCATGGTTGATGTTTATCATGGGAATATTTATACATAAACTGGATTCTAAACTCACGGGAAGGTGGCCCATTGACCACCTCCCATGGCTTCATTTCATTTCATATTTGAAATCTTAATGCTTTCAGTTAAATTTGTATCTAGAGATATTAGAAAATTGGTAAAATGCAAGTGCAATGTATGACTTATATTTCCATTGTTTAATGAATACAATTATTGGACAAATTTCAGGCTTGTTGGTGAGGAAAGTAGCATAGGTGGTCTCAGTCAGCTTCTCTGTGCAGCACCAACTCCTGGAATAGCACTGGGAGGTGGAAGGCTGATGAAAGGGAGTGGTAGTCCTCCACACCTCGCTCTTACTATAGCTTTATATGTGCATCAGAGGTTAAACCCTCGCCTCTCTTACCTAGCCCTTCTTACCCTAACACGATTTGCTCAGGTAAGATTTCTGCTGTTGGCTTTAGATTGATAACTTCTTTATAATATGTAAAGAATTTACAAAAAATGAGCAAGTTAGTGCTTCTAAATACAGCACTGTTTACTAATTAATTGTTGAAGCATTCCCTGTTGTCAAGTTGAATGTAAAGATTTTGAATAAAAATCTAAATCTAATAGGTTAACTTATACTTTAGTTAATGTAATGTAGGTTGCTAGTTGCTCTGGAAATAATTTCAATTCATCATGTTAATATGAGCATAAATTTACGGTGTAACATGTTACTTTTATCCCCAATTTTTGCAGAAATTAGATGTCCCATTAGTTGCTTGTCTGGGAAGCGAGGCTGATGGCATAAGGGATGCTTTACTTCGTAGATTAGACTCAGATACTGAAGATGTTGGGGTTAAAGTGGCACTGTTACGACTCTTAAAAGCCTCCACTACCAAACAGCAAGGCCTCACCAATGCATTTCTAACTCCACCTGAGAAGCTTCTAGATCCACTTACTTCTCTACTTACAAATCCAGTAAGCTGTATTTTGTGTTATTTTAAAAATTTTAAAAGGTTTCCAACTGGCACAGCAAGCTTTCACCAAATAGGCCACATCAGTAAATCAAAGTACTCTTCATCGCACCACAAAACTATTTTTTTTTATGAACACCCCATTAGTTGTATATATTGCTTTATTTCTGTAGGGATGAAAACATTAGGAAATGAACCAAGTTTAGGAGAAAAAGGGAATCCAATTGATTTCATTTAGTATACATCTTTGTAATGTTTTTGGAAATAACTAGTTTTTGACACTTATACCAGGATTGTATGATCTCCAGTTCATGGAGACCCATGGTCTTTCAGTAATGCCTAGTGATAGCCCAAGTAACGTGTAGTAGGTTATTGAAAAGGGGTGTAGTTACAGTATCTATAGCATTGTCACAGCTCCAAAATTCATATTCCTAGGAACTAAGTGGCAGTGTTGTTACAGTTTAAGAAATCTAAATATATTAGTATATGTTAGTGCAACACAATCCTTTAAGTTCAAATTAAGTCAACCAATTCATCTAGGATTTGAAAAAGTCTCACGGGGAGCCGTGTACCACTAAAGATAACAAGAAGATACTTGTCCACTGCGCTCAGTCATAACCAGGTTTTCTGACATTTCCCTCTTGATGGGAAGAAAGATCACCAAGAACATCAAAGAATAAGTAAGATGGGAAGTGACAGTATGATTAGCATCCTTCTGGCTAATGCTTTCACATATAACCATTTCATGTCATACATATCTTCCATTATTGATATCTCTTATAGCTCCCCAAAATTAATTTGCACTTTTGAATGTACAAGCAGTTCGTTCTCATAAAGACCAAGGAAGCAGTGAATTGCAGTCAAGATGGGCTGCTGGAGCTTATATTGCACAATCTTATTAGTGATCTCTAATCAGATGAAATGATAGCTTTAGACTTCAGCAGTCTGTTACATGTGTATGTAACTGGTTACTGGATATAGTAGAAATAAAGTTGTAAATTATATGAAATCATACAATATAAAATATTCTTAGATGCATACTGGAGCAAATCACTAGTTTAGACTGGGACTCCAAAAGTGAGAGCCTACTTGGGTTAAAGATACAATTTTTTTTCATTTATATTTCTTTTTGTCAAAAGTAAGGTAAATGGTGATGTTTTGCATAAAGAATCCAAGACACCATGGACAGATGGGTTGGACAAGATCCAGATAGGCTTTACTGTTATTTTAGAAAGACATCCTGGATGTTGATTCCTAAACTTTGTGCACTTTATTCTTTTTTTTTTTTATTGTTCATTTTCTTTGCATTTAAGAACCTGTTATCACTATTGCAAAATTTTTAAATGACAAGCAAATGCTTTCATTGGAATTGTTTTCCTTTTTTTCATATCCACAGAGTTCTAATGAGACTGGTCAAAAGCTTACTCTTGCCATTGTTGAATTAGTTGATGCTCTTTGGAGTGAAAAATACACCACTGCAACAGCATATTTCCAGGATAAGGAGGACTTCTGGGATGCGTTGGGCCATCCTCTTATCAGTGAAAAACCAGGTTGGTACTGAGACGGTATTGATATTTGTAATTTCATAGTTATCTTTCGATGTGACATAGTGACTACTTAAGGATTATGAAGAGCTGACAGTCAAGATTCTGAATTCTTTTAAGAACATCCTTTGCTAGCATGATAGTTTTCTTTTTATCCTTTGTAGTCTTATGTGCTCTGTAGAGAAATTCAATAATAGATTAAGGTTTACTAGATGTTTTTACATAGTTTAGATAATGTTTACCATAAGTAAATGGCTAGTTGCATAGTATAACCTATCCTTGGAGCATTTTCTTTCATTAAGTTATTACCTTATCACTAGTAAAAAAGTTCCTAGTAAAAAACGAATGTATTAGTTTTGTAGTAGGCCCTCAACTTATATGAGATAAACTTATGCAAATGTGAAAATAAGCTGATGAGAGATATTTGAAGGAAGAATCCCTAAGAGAAATATTTGAAAGAAGGTGACTTAGGAAGTGACTTGATATCATTCATGAATATTAGGCAATTGATGTCTGTGCACTGTCCCAATTTGATAGCCACTCGTAGCTTTCTGGAGTGTCATTGTCATTGGTATCAGAGACTTTGCAGTGCAGTGGTGATAGTGAATCTCTTTGGAATGTTCTTTTGATGTTTATCTCTGCCAGTGTGGTTCGAAATGCTGTTAGGGTTGGCTTCCAGTGCTTCATCCTGTTATTATTGGGAACTTTAACCTGATTGCAATCACCTTAACATAAGAGAGTGAAATATAATGAAATGGTTTGTTTGCTGCTGGGCGAAGTGTCACCTTTGGCAGTTAACCTTCCAAATCATATTAATGTCTATCATTGATAATAGGCATCTGAATTATTATTTATACATGATTTATTAAATTTGTTTATAAGTACATGTCTAATGATATGGACTTCTTTTCAGGTGAAATGAGCGATGCAGTTGCTGGTCATACACTTAGGATATTAGCTCACCAGTTGTTTGCATCAGACACTGAACCTCGTGACTCACTGAAGAATGTTATGGACAAATTTTGTGACCCAGTGAAAGGGAATATATGCCAATGGTCAAAGGTAACATGGCCCTAGGATCTAATTGTGCATTTTATATCAGTAAGCCAGGTATTAATTATGAAATATGTTGTGAATTGTTAACTCAGGTTAGAAGTTGAGTGAGTTTTCTCTTTATTGTACCCTTTTAAGTGACCATGTATTTGATGTGTAGAGTACTAGTACCAGCCTTACACAAAAAAAAATTTTTCCTTTGTTTATTAATGAGATTCAGTCTTGAGTGTGCTCAAGGTAACAAAAACATTCAGCTTCTTTTCAGGATGTTTTTCAAGTGACTGATATTTTTATCTAATTTCAGCATATTATAAAACACCTAGAAAGTGATTCTAGTTCTGGCAGCAATGTCCGAGAGTTATTGTTACCTGCATGGCGTGATTTCTTGGTAGTATTGGTAGCCAGAGCAAAAACTTGGCTTCTCACTAAACAAAAGGTTAGTGTAGCATATTAATATTAAGTAATATTATTACTACTATTACTGCTGCTACTGTCATATACTGGAAAGGTGGCATTGTTAATAACATTTCTTTAGTAGTATAGAAATGTAAAGGAATAATTTTTTTCAGGATATTTTTACAAATTTTATGTAGGTATTTTATAGAGCTACAGCATATCCATCATTGATCAACCAATTACAGTTGTATCTTATGACGAGAATTCTTAATGCGTACAATAAATCAAATCGTTCAAATCTCATTTGATGATCACATCAGAGAAGGGGTAGTTTGCTGCTACCTGTGTGGCAATAGGTGTTAGGAGGGCCCATGCCAAGGGTGTTTGTTCTGCTTGTTCAGCAACATGCCTCTTTTGGTTGGTGACAGTTTGAAAAACAGGCAGAATCTGTAATGTATGTTATATATGAAAAAAATTTCCAGTCTTTAAAGAATTAAAATAAAAATGTTACTTCTTGAACTTTGATATAAGAATGGTCTGAAGTGTTTCATAAAACAATTATGTTCAAATTTACATGATACACATACTTAATAAAAGTAGTGTCTTGGTTTTTAATGTACATAGTTTATAAAATTGCAAATGTCAGTGAACGCTTATTTATTTTAATTGTCACTGGTTCTTCCTTTTAGATAACCCTTGCCAGTGACATTTTAAGTGGACTTGTGTACCAGCTAGACAGTCGTGTCATGGATGAAAAAGCAACAAATCTCCTTGCCCAGTTGTATTTAGCACTTGTCAAGCACTGTGGAAAGTAAGTACAGTTATATACAGTAAATATCTTGCCACCACTCTATAGGTGGAAAGGGGTGCATACAATTACAAAATGCTGTTAAAGGAACAGCCCTGTTCTTAGTCATCGAAAACCTTAGCCTTTCCTTGCAATTTACTTATACTATGTTAACAGTCATTGAGTCAGTAAAATCCACAAAGTGAAAACAATGTAGCAAAGAAGTAGTATAAAATGTTTTTTCCATTCTTATATATGAATACCTTCTCTAAGGGTATCCATTTAAAAGACTGGATTTGTATATCTGGTAAATAGTGCATCCATTTTTTTTATAGAAGTAAACTGTAAGAGGAGTCATTATAAGTAATGGTGTCTATTATATCTCCATCACAACTCTACTCAGCTGTATGTTGAGTGAACTTTGAGAGCACTGTGTACTATATTGTATGTACATTACATTCAGTATAAACATATAATATCTTCCAGGTCTCACACTTGGGCAAGTCATGTTAAAATTATCCCTTTCACTCTGCCCAACCCCTCAACATCAATAAACCCATCAACATGATGAGTGAGCTTGGCTGGCTAAGCAGAGGTTATTTTAAGAGTATTTTCCTCCCACTCCAGAGTGTTTGATCTATGCTCTGCTGTCATATTTAAGCAATCTGCACAATACCATGTAGTTTTTATTCTCCCTTTTTTGATTTGATGAATAAAGTCATGAACCTTCTTGCATTGAAAATGTGCAGTTAAGAAAGTGGATAAGAGAGGAATTTCTGTACATAATTGCCTTATAAATGTTTTTAGTAATGCTTTTTTGTTATAAAGAAAACTTGAGTCCCTTGTCAGATTGCAGTAGTGATTAATTATTTGGTATAAAAGCCAGAGTCCAGTCTGTCATGGTAACTAGAAATATTTTGGTAGAAACCCTTTTGATTACATAACTGTTGAAGAAACATCTTGTGTTACCAACACTAACCCAAAAGCTTAAGTCAGAGCAAATTATGCCACTTTTGATAGCTTCACAAAGTGTAATATAGTACACATGAAATTTTAATTGTAAATGTTTTTATTTTAGACAACTAGTCGAAACAACAGATTGCTTCAAGAGCCTTAGCAAGTTACTCTTGTTAATGCAAGAAGCTGTGATGGAGACCCCAGTTCATTGCCATTTCATGATCTTAGGAGCAGCATTAAGAATGGTTACTCTAACAGAAGCTTCTTATGAATCACAAGGTAAAGTGAAATGATGATTGGAAGTAGTACAAGTGTTGAGTAAACAGTGAAGTGTCTCAAACAAATAAAGGTTATACATAATGAAAGGGTATTGAAGATTTAATAAGAATATGTAGGTTTGTATATATCTATAAGTGTAGAGGTAAGTGGAAGTACTGTTCATGACTGTACTTTAGTATATATATATAATTTTATATAAATTAATTTTATCCTCATCTTTTTTTGAAATTTGAAAGTCGAATAGAAATATATAAATTTTTCAGCTAAATACAAAATGCAGTGGTAATGTATTGAAAAAAATAAAGAAGTGACGGTTACTTAACTGCCAGTTTTTGTCAACAAATGGCTCCATAAAGGATTTATCTCTTGGTTTTTAAGAAAATTCATTAATAAATTTAATTATAGGAAAACACTTTTAATAAATACTGTATAGCAGTAATCAAGAACTAAGTTTTCTTAACAACTTTGATGAGGTTATATAATTTACATACTGTTATATCAATACATATTTGTATAGTATGGCTATCGATGACCATACATGTATCTTTAAATATTTTATGTATATATGAATGTATGACCTGGACATTGTACAGTGAAATACCAAAATGTGTAAATAACTATGAAAGGAACAAATTTTTACCCAACTAATATCTTAATTAAACCAATTTGAAATTAATTTATAATAAAAATTTTCATCAAATTATTAGCCAAAAGGAACACATTTTTATCCAACTAATATTTTAATTAAATCATTTTAAAATTAATTTATAATAAAAAGTATTAATCAAATTATTATTTGTCATGTCTGTGTTTATGTACCACATATTATTGTCATCATATAATGTTATTTACTTATATGTAGTATACACTAATGTTGAAATACAGCATACGTATTCATATTTCTATCACATGTAGTTAAAGGGTATTATGAATTTGCAGATGAAGTAATTGTGCTGTTGGATCCTGTGCTTGCACTAGTGCAGCAACATGGTAGACTAGCTGGCTCTGCAAATCCCAGTGTTACCTCTGAGGCTATATTGAATATTGCTACAGCCTTGTTACATCAGTGCTTGTTGCGGTGCCATCCAGACACTGCAGAGCTCCACCTCAACTACTCTCCTGTTGTACCTGCTCTTCTTCATGCCACAGAAATATACATGCAGGTAGTGGATAAAGCATTCTAACTATTTATGTTTGGATTTCCAGATAGTGATGGTCATTTTCATGACTGCATTTATTGATATTACTAATGTATTATTATTTTATTCGGTAATTTTAGACAGTTAAAATACTCATTCCTCATAGGACTGATACAAAAGTTTTGTTTAAATGATAAAATCTATTTTATTCTACAAATAGTTCTTTACAAATTTAATCATTTAAAACAAAAACTTATGAATTTGGATGTTCACATGAAGTGTTTGTGGTTAGTGTTGACATGCATTCTCTGCATGTAGGGACTGGGTTTTGTTGGATATTCATCAGATATCCATGGATCAGTGAGTGTGACTAGTTTGTACAAAAAGTTTACCATTTACTAAAGATGATGAGCTGTATAATACCCTAATTAGCAGGGTGACATTGCAGCCACAAGAATTTTAAACTCGTGCTATTGAAGATTTAAATTTGCTTGCAAATTTGTCCAAATATGGGGTTTTAGAAGTAACTAGTGAACTAGATTGTGATTCATTTAAGAACTGTTCCTTATACATATCCTACAGGCAAGATTATTTTGTCACCATTAAGGAAAAGCAAGGCATAATTGTTTTCTTTTATAAAATTGAGGATATGTAGCATCACATTTACAATAAGTATTGGTGGGGGATAAAATTTAAGCACAGAATGCAGTACAAAATGTATTTTGATTTCCTTATTCCAGAGTGGTAAAGATGACGTTGTTGGTGAACTTCTGCGTCTTATTGCAACTCTTTCAAGGATATCACACCAGTCAGATGATTTGTCAACAGATACATTGTCTTCGACTCTTACTCTTACAATTCCTCCGTCAAAGGTATAGTCATAGAGTTTACTATTATACTGTATTTCTTTTGTATTTTAATATTTTTATATATGACTAAGTTATGTAATTTTTTCTTTCTAGACCAGCCTGTTAAGTGAGGTGGTATGGGGAGTCGTCTGGGGAGTCATTCGTGAAGGTGTAAGAGGGGTTGAAGGTGGTGTCAACATTGCAGCAGTTCACCTGTCAGCCTTGTGTGGATCTCTGGCAGCACCTCACCGTCAGCCTGGACTTGCCCTTGCCACGGCTGCTCTTGTCACAGCTCTAGCTCCTCATGCCTCCCTTTGGATTGTAACTCATGCAGCTTCATACTCTCAGCTGACATCAGCAGTAACTCGTTGCATTCATGTAACAACACATCTACTTTGTACTCCTAGGGTAAGTAGGAGATTCAGTCCAGAGCTAAATTATGAGTCTTAGAGTGAAGATATCGCATGCGTAGTATATTAAGTTTTATATTACTGAAGCAGATTTAAACCAAATTTTGTATCAAATTTTCATTAGTTAAAATATCAGTATAACACTCTACATAGTAATTAATTAAATAAAAATTCCTGTTGCTGTTAGGTTGTTCAGCTAGAATTGAGTGGCCAAGAAAGTGGTTCCTATAACAGGAATGCAATATCTGCTGCTGATCCAACATCATCTGTGATTTCTTCTGCCACTACAGCTGTTCTCAACAATATGTTACAGGTAAGATTTCGTTGTTATATATGTGACCTGATTTGATGATTTTATAATCGCAATCGGTTTATAAAAACTAAAGAATCTCAGATTCATTTCAATAAAGTGTTGTTTGAAAGACTATTATATCCAGAGGATACTGTTCTTCATGAGAAAGATATCCAGATATTGTTTTTTGTCACGAGAAAAACAGTTTAATTTTGGTATAAGAATTTTTTAATGATCATTTTTGGGTCATTTGTTTTCATAAAATTTGAACTGCAGTGATTTTGGTTTTGAATAAGTTTTGCTACTTTAATTACAGTACAATCCTTGTGGTTTTTATCATCTTTGTTAAATGATATATCGTGTATTTGAAGTTTGGTATATTTCTGTGTTGCAGGTACTCTGCACCTGCTTGAGTGCCATTATTGCCCTTGGTCCAGAACTGACAGATTTGATGTGTGGCCCAGGGATTGACGTTGGGGCTTGGACACTGTTTTTCCACCCTTCCTTTCGCCCTGTTTCTGCACATGACCCCACTGCTCAGCCAAGTTTAGCTTCACTCACTTCTGTTCTTGATCTTTTTGATAGCCATGCATCCAAGGTAAAATAATTTCCTGTTTATAGTGATTTATAACTGAAATAGAAGAAAAGAAAGTGATGCTCATGAAATTTTAACATAAAAATAGTTTTCATACAATCAACTTACCTGTCGATATATACATAGCTAAGACTCCGTCGTCCCCGACAGAAATTCAAATTTCGCGCCACTCGCTACAGGTAGGTCAGGTGATCTACCTGCCTGCCCTGGGCGGCAGGACTAGGAACCATCCCCGTTTTCTATCATATTTTCTCTGTCGCCGGTGGTATCAACATTGTTGTTATTACCTCCTGACTTAGATTCATTTTTCAACCTTTGATCAACGTTTTTCGGCTTTTTGGTGACGTATTTGGATCGTGTTTTGGCATTCGCTACTGTGGACTGTTTTTGGAATAAACTCTTTTGGATTTTTCTCAGTATGTCTGATTCTAATGAGTGTGAGAATGTGTGTGAATGTAGGCTGCAGGGTGAGGATACCGAAAGCTTCGGTTGATCCTCACACTGTATGCCGTAAATGTAGGGGGGTTCAGTGTTCTGCTATACACTTGTAAGGAATGCGAGGGTTTGAATGCAGAAGAGTGGAAGACTTTGACTTCTTATTTGAAGAAGTTAGAGAGGGATAGAGTTAGACGACTGAAAGGGGTGAGTTCAAGGCCTATTGAGCCTTTCACGGATAATTCTAACCCGACTGATGTAGATTCTCCCTTTAGATCTCATTCTCAGAGTGTTTTTTCGGATTCGGCATCGGAAATCGCCAATCTGAAAGCGACTATTAGAGACCTGAAGTCCAAGATGGCTGACTCGAAAGGTAAGGCTAGTGATAGTGACATTTTAGTGAAGTGAGTTCTATCAGTGTTGTGGAGGGGGCGTTTGATCGTCCCTGCGGCGCTCCCAGGCCTAGACCTCTTCCAAGCTCACATGCCCAGAGGAGAAGGAAAGTCGAAAGCCTTAAGGGGGTCGTGGGGAATCCCCAACGGTCAGACGTCCCTTCAGCTAGCTCTGCTTCATGGCAGCCAGCATCAAGGGCGCTATAGGAAAAGCGTCCTTCGCGAGTGTTTCTCGTCCTCTCCCTCTCCCTCACCTAAACGAGGGTGGAAGGAGTCGAACTTATCGAGACCGCTGAAGCGTCATATGAAGCAAGACATTGATTCGAGCCCAGAGCGCTTCTCGGATGACGCCCCGTCTGCTATTAAGAAGGCGAAGGTGGCGTCAGCGTCACCTGACGCTTATGAGGAAGTACCCCATCATGCTTCTTCCCCGAGTGATGACGAGAGGTGTCATGCACTAGACGTGGTGGGAGAAGCGTCAACGAAATGATAATTATGGCGGTTTCAGGAAACAAACTGTCATCTCTTGTGGGAGTTTTAGCGGCCCCGGTCAGGAAGGACGTGACGCTTCCAATTAAGAAGTCTCGTCCTCTCTCACCTGCTCGAAGAGAAGCGTCAGACAGATGTGAAACTGCTAAACGTATGGCAGGAGCTTCGAGTTCGAGAACTAGAACGGGGGCGGACGAGAGTGTTGTAAGACAAGAAAAACGAAAGACGTCTTTTAGAAGTGAAGCGTCATTTCAAGCGGATCTGAGACGTGACGCTCCGTCCAAGATTGTGACGCTGAGTAGGCACGGCCCATTAGAGAGAGGAGCGTCTTCCAGACGCGATAAGCGCATCAAGACGTCAACAAGAGACGTCATACATGACGCCGGGAGAAGCGGGAAGCGTCAACCAAAGGCGTCTTTCCTACAGTTCACAAGAGAAGACGCAGGTTGTGACGCTTTCCAAGTCTATCAAACGGGAAAAAGGAAAGAATTTCATTCCCTTAGCCCCTCTCCTATCAGGAGTTTGTCTCCTCCAGAAGAGGAAAGTTCAGGAAGGAGAACGGAAACTCAGATATATCCCGAGTTGGAGGAAAACTCGGATGATGACGATCATGGAAGAGAGGGCTTGTCCAACTATAAGGTGTTGACTACCTGCTTCTTGAAGAATACGGAGACGAGTTGACTCCGGCTGCCCTCCTTTCTCCACGCTCGCTCTTTTCTAGTGCGAAGGCTAGAAGCCCTCGTCTTTCTGAAGATGAAGCCCACCATCTCGATGAAGCGGGCTTTACACGCCTTAGACTCCTGGATGAAGTCGAAGAAGACTTAGTCAGGACAGTATTTTGCATGCCCTCCAGCAAGGTTAGCTGGGAAAAGAGGCATATGGTACAAGACGGGGGAAAATATGGGTATCGCTCTCCCTTCTACAACAGAGGCAGATTTTTCGACGTTAGTTGACGCTTCAAGGCGTCCAAGTCTCAATTCTGCTCGAATTACATGGAGTATTTCAGAACTGGATCATCTCCTCAAGGGACTCTTCCATGTATTGGAAGTCTTCAACTTCTTGGATTGGTCCCTTGGGGTGATGTCCAAGAAAGCTCATGATTCAGAGGGAATCGAAACCTGAAAGCCCTGTTATGCATTTTGTCTTGCATCGACAAAGCGGTACAGGAGGATCTTTTGAAGTCTCTTCATTATTTGGAGCAGGTCTTTTAAAGAAAAAGGAGGCGTGTATGCGCCTTCTTAACGAAGGCAGTCTCGCATGCTCAGAGGGCAGCTCTACTGTATGCACCTCTGTCTGACTATTTGTTCCCTTCTCAGTTAGTGAAGGACGTGGCTCACTCTTTAACTGAGAAGGCGACGCAGGATCTTCTGACGCAGTCTGCTAGGAAGAAGAAACCTGCTTTAGTATCTGACAAGAAAGGACCTAGCACTTCTATGCAGCCCTTTCGAGGTGGTCCGATCTCCAGACCTCCCGCAAGAAGGAAGGCTCCAGAGAAGAGAGGTAGGTCCGCCTTTCGTCCCTTTAAAAAGGGAAAATGAAACATTTCTCCTCCAAGCACCAGTAGGTGCCAGGCTCCTGGGATTCGTGGAGGCCTGGACGCTGATAGACGCAGACGCGTCTTCATTGAATATCATAAGGAAGGGATATCGTATCCCTTTCCTGAATACTCCGCCCCTAACGTCAATACCAAGGGAACTATCAGCCAAGTACAAGGACCCTGTGCTGAGGGATCACTGCTTTCGATCGATGGTGGAACAAATGTGGGACAAGAGTGCAGTAGAACTAGTACTGGATCAAACTCCCCGGGGTTTTACAATCGCCTTTTTCTAGTGGCGAAAGCCTCGGGAGGCTGGAGACCAGTACTAGACGTCAGCTCTCTGAACAAATTTGTTCAGAAGGAGAAGTTCTCCATGGAGACTTCTGCTTCAGTCCTAGCGTCATTACGACAAGGAGATTGGATGGTGTCTCTAGATCTCCAGGACGCCTACTTTCATGTCCCGATCCACCCTTTCGTCGAAGAAGTACCTCCGTTTCATGACGGGGGGAAGGATCTTTCAGTTCAGAGCCTTGTGCTTCGGCCTGTCCACAGCTCCTCAGGTCTTCACAAGCCTGATGAGGAATGTGGCGAGATTTCTTCATCTCAAAGGAGTGAATGTCTCTATGTATCTAGACGACTGGATCAATCAGGGCCAGATCGGAGAGACAGTGCTTGGAGGACCTAAAGTTAACTCTGGATTTGACCAAGGCGTTGGGATTGCTTGTGAACCTCGAGAAGTCTCAACTGACCCCCAGACAAGACCTAGTCTATCTTGGGGATTCGGATGGATTCTCGGGGTTTTCGAGTTTTTTTCCTTCGCAAGAGAGAACCGCAAAAGGTTTGAGGATAATCTCTCTCTTCTTAGAGAAGCAACAAACGTCAGCGAGGGAATGGTTGAGCCTTCTGGGGACGCTTTCCTCGCTGGAACAATTCTTCCCTCTAGGAAGACTTCATATCCGTCCACTTCAATTCTTCCTCAAGAAGTCTTGGAGCTGGAAAACCGGACAACTGTCGGACGTTTTTCCCATTCCAGTGGAGATAAAGGCACACCTACAGTGGTGGTTGCTACCTCTGGAAGAGAACAAAGGGATCTCTCTAAGAACACAGAACCCAGACCTAGTGTTGTTCTCCGACGCGTCGGAGACGGGTTGGGGAGCAACATTAGGCTCAGAGGAAGTGTCAGGCACCTGGGAACCAGCACAGTGTCCTGGCACATAAACTGCAAAGAGCTCTTCGCCGTACACCTGGCCTTGAAGAGCCTAGAGCCTCTGGTGAGAGACAAGGTAGTGCAAGTAAACGTGGACAACACCACCGCACTTGCCTACATTCGGAAACAGGGAGGCACACACTCCTCGTTCCTTTACGAACTCACGAGAGACCTATTACTTTGGACGTCTCACAGGAACATCTCCCTGCTGACAAGGTTCGTACAGGGAGCAAGGAATGTGAGGGCGGACAGGCTCAGCAGGAGGAACCAGGTCCTTCATACAGAATGGACTCTGCACGAGGAAGTGTGTCTCGATCTCTGGTCTCTGGTGGGGGAACTCCTCATGTGGATCTCTTCCGCAACATACATTTCAAAAAGGCTCCCAGTGTTTTGCTCGGTCGTGGAAGACCCAAGAGCGATTATGGTAGACGCCTTCCTGCTAAACTGGTCTCGAGTGGACTTTTACGCTTTTCCCCCATTCAAAATCCTGGGGTTAGTAATGAAAAAGTTTGTGGCGTCAAAAGAGACGAGGATGACATTAATAGCCCCCTTTTGGCCGGCCCAGGAATGGTTCACGGAGGTGGTAGAGTGGATCGTAGACTTTCCAAGATCCCTACCAGGAAGGACGGATCTTCTCAAACAACCACACTTCAAAGAGGTACCATCCCAAAAACCTCGCTCTCGCTCTGACTGCCTTTCGACTATCGAAAGACTTGTCAGAGCGAGAGGCTTTTCTCGCGAAGTGGCAAGCGCGATCGCGAGAGCTCGCAGAACCTCCACTACGAAAGTATACCAGTCGAAGTGGGAGGTCTTTAGAAGGTGGTGTAGAGCCAAGAAGTTGTCCTCCTCCTCTACCTCTATAGCGGAAATTGCTGATTTCTTGCTACTTCCTGAGAGTAAAAATCTCTTATCTAGCCGTATCCACAATAAAGGGATACAGAAGTATGCTCTCGGCTGTATTCAGGAACAGAGGATTAGATCTGGCAAATAACAAAGATCTCCATGATCTCATAAGATCTTTTGAGACTTCGAAGTCTAAGGAACCAGTACCTCCGAACTGGAACTTGGACGTAGTCCTCAAATATCTGTCTTCGGATAGATTCGAGCCTCCGCATCTGGCATCATTTAGAGACATAACTAGAAAATGCCTATTCCTTTTATCGTTAGCGACGGCAAAAAGAATTAGTGAGTTACAAGCTCTACAGGATAAAATAGGATTCAAGGGAGACTCGGCGATTTGCTCGTTTAAGACCCTGTTTTTTTAGCGAAAACGAGAATCCCACGAATCCCTGGCCTAGGTCATTCGAAGTCAAAGGAATGTCGAGTCTCGTAGGCAGAGAAGCAGAGAGGTCTCTATGCCCTGTTAGAGCTCTGAAGTTCTATCTTCAGAGGAAGCGTCAGTTGGGAGGCTCTAGACAAGGTCTTTGGTGCGCGGTAAAAGACCCCACAAGACTGATGTCCAAGAATGCTCTAGCGTTCTTTGTAAGAAACGTCATTACGGACGCTCATAAGGTCTGTCCTGACGAACAATTACAACTACTGAGAGTAAAAGCTCATGAAGTAAGAGCGGTTGCGACGTCTCTCTCGTTTTATAAGAATATGTCGCTTAAAAACATTATAGATACGACATATTGGAGATGCAACTCAGTATTTGCATCTCATTACTTGAAAGACGTGCGTGTGACGTATGAGAAGTGCTTTTCTCTTGGTCCTATCGTATCGGCAGATACGATTCTGGGTACGGGAGCCGACACCAATCCTTAAATGTATATACTGTTCTTCTGTTTGGATATGGTCGAGAATCTCTTCGAACAATGGAGGATTCAGGCTCGCACGGGCGGCCGTCTATGTTGTTCATAAGAGAATTCTTGTCATATCCAATTAGTTGAGTAAAATTTTTTTTTTTGAAAATTATGTATGTGTGCGTAGTGGTTTTGAGTTACGTTTGGTTGTGACGAGTTCGGGGATAACTCGTAACAATCCTTAGTTCTAACATATGGTTAGGATCAGTGTTCGGGATTGGGTTGTGTGCTCCTTCATAAGTTGTATTGTCATATAAGTGGATCAGCACCCATTGACAAAGTCCTTTTAGGCTCTGCTGAGTAAGTGGGTAAGACCCCATCGGCAGACCCACAAGAACTCTTGGCCATAGATCACATATCTCGCTAAAGTTTCTTGAGGTGATGCAGACTACTGGGCAAACCACCCCACGAAGTCTACCACCTATCAGGTAGGAACCAAGGTTTTATTTATACCTACAACAAATGTTGTTTACCTGTCTATTCATATAGTAGCTGTCTCTTACCCTCCACCGAAGGGTGCCAATCAGCTATGTATATATCTGACAGGTAAGTTGATTGTATGAAAATGATATGTTATGTTACAATAAAGTTTCATACATACTTACCTGGCAGTATATACACAATTAAAGGCCCACCCAGCCTCCCCGCAGGAGACAGGTGGAAGAGAGAAAATATGATAGAAAAACGGGGATGGTTCCCATAGTCCTGCCGCCAGGGCAGGCAGGTAGATCACCTGACACCTACCTGTAGCGAGTGGCGCGAAATTTGAATTTCTGTCGGGGACGACGGAGTCTTAGCTATGTATATATCTGCCAGGTAAGTATGTATGAAACTTTATTGTAACATAACAATATCATTTTTTTGGTACTTACTCATGTTGCCTAAGGTTTACATAGTAGTCAATTTGCCTGATGTAAAATTCACCTTTTCCAAACACCGTATTGCATGAAATTTATATACAAGCTTTTCTCATTAGGAAAGTAGAGGGGTGTCTCCATGCCGAAGTGGTGCTCCAGAAGTTGGGCTAGATACCAGGGTTCTGGCAACTTGTGCTGAGCAGGCTTTGCTGATCCTGCTGACCCAGGCAACTTTGGCCCTCATGAGCCCTGAGACACCCCCTCGGGATGCCCTCCGAGTACGACATGGACTCGCAGATGAAATGGTTTGTAATTTTTCTATATTTAGTTACCTATTTAGACCATTTATCAATGCGATTTTGCACTTGACTACCATCAGGTTGGTACATACTGCTATTAGTACTGTCTTAAGAAGCTGATAGAATTGTCATGAATGTATGTGCTGATGTAGGTGAAAGCTTGTAAAGGCCTTAACCCACAACCCACATTTGTTCATAATAATCTTGACAGGTTCATTTCTTTGCTACTGTTGTGTGTGTTACCATTTTTGTATTTCTTGTGGTTTTCAAAGTTGCTCTTCTATATAATTTTCCTTTTCTTAATATTCCTACTCATCATTTTCTCAGCTCTGATTCACAAAAATATTTTTCTTGTGTTACATTTAGCAGTTTAAGTAAACTACTAATTATTTTCAGAGTAGAAGCTAATTCATTTTTCTTCACAGAATTCATTCTTCACTCGATGGTTGGGTAGACGGCCTGCTGTCTCTCCTTTGCCCATAAGCACTGGCGGTACTGGAATTACCAGTTCATCACACATTGATCTCTCTTACCTACGCTTAGCGCAGCAGTTAGTGGGAAGACTAAGTGCAACAAAATGAAATACAAACATTTTAGGAGCTTGGTTTTATTAAACCATTAGTATTGAATTATTTGAAAATTACATGTTAATTCCCACTTTCCAGTAAGATTTTGACAGACCAGGAAGCAAGTTGGATTGTTAACTTTTAACTTGCAAAATTAATACTGTGGTACTTTAAATTTCTTCTTTCTTGGACTAAAGTTGAAATGGAGTACTACCAAGAATTTATGTTTATGTAAATACAGTATGTACCGAGTTTTTTATGCGTGAAATTCTGTCTTAGTACTTTAATAAAGTAATGTTGTACAATGCTATTTCATTAGTCACAGGTGAATGAACTCCCATCTTCTAAAAGGCAATGAAAATAGCCTTATTAAAACTTGCCCCCCTACCATTAATTTGTTATTGGTTGACTGATTTCACTTCACAAAATAGCCACCAATCAAACAGGCGTTAACACCAGAATCTGCTAAACAGTACAGTGAAATGCCTAAAAGGTGGAGGAGCAGAAACAAGAAAAGAGGATGAAAAAATTAATGTACGGTAGGCAAAATAAAAGTTAATAGGATAGTAAATGAGGCAAAGGAAACAATAGTCAAGAAAGTGGCCACCAAGCTGCTGTGGGTAAGAATAACAATATGGAGTAAGAGATTCTTGATACTCATTAATATATTAAAAGAACAAGAGGGAAGAAAGAAAAGTACAGAACCATGTGTTTTTTAGATGAGGTAGAAAACTTCTCTTACCTTGAAGATACAAACATGCTTTGAGGCAGAGACTGAAAGGGAGTAAGACAAAATGCAGCTAAAGCCTGGATGATTTGGAAAGCGTTATCAACTCTACAAGTAAATAAAAATATCCCTTTAGTATACCCAGCCAGATTTCTGAGGGGTACATAAGGCGTGTACTACTACATGCAGAGGGAAACTGACTGAAAAAAAAAGGAGATTTTTAAAAGATATAACAATAGTGTTTAGATTCGTGGCCTCTCTGCCGTCGGAGAATTCCACAATTAGTGAAGAGTCCAGCGAGTAGATAATAGATTGAGATGGCTTAGACATGTAATGAGAAGTGACGAAGTTGGTTATCAAAAAAAAAAAAAAACCATAGACATGGAAACATGAGAGAACAAATTTATGGTTGGAATATTATAATGAGAAATTAATGGAGTGACATTGTATCCAGAGGTTGGAAATAAGACAGATCTCAAGACGAGTTGGTTTGGACACAAAATAAGAAGAGGTGAGGAACAGTTGGTCAGGAAAGCAGTTGATATGCAAGCAATAGGACAAAGGCCTGTAACAAGGCTCAAGAAAACATGAAAAAGGGAACTAATGAAGATCTAGACTTCAAAATTGAAGTTCTTTTTACTTCTATACACTTTATTACTATAAAAAATACAGTAATTCTAACACCAAGTCTGCTTTGCTAAATAATAGCTCAGCACCATGATGCCCTTACATTAATGTTGGCAAGAGGTGTAGGGGTGAGGTTGTAATCTAAGTAGGAAATCCAACTCAACTCATACCAGTGAAGATGATGGCAAATGTACTAGATTGTGGATGCAACACAAAAAACAAAAAGTGAATTGATTCTATAGTGGGCTTTGTTGCAGTAGGGCAACATGCATAAGATGAGCATCCTCTGTCTTAAACAAACACTACTGCCTCTAACAAAGAAATCCCATCTCCTGATGAGGGTTCAAGCAGGCTAGAACAAGACATTGTGTTTGGGGTAGTCCATTTTTGATGAGGGTTCCAAGTTACTAAATGGAAAAGTTGTGCGCAGATCACAGTCATTACTACAAGAATAATGGCATTCTGGGCATCTGCAACAGAAACAACTTCAGCTCTCTCCTCTTCTGATACAGGGTCACCATGTTCATCCAGTCATTCATGAATGTTGTCTATTACCACTAACACCATTTCCAGCCTTTTGCAACGTGCTGGAAGTCCAGCCAGTTTGAATCCTGGAATGTCAAAGTTGATATCATCAGCATTCATAAGATTCCAGTCATACTCCAAAGAACAGAAGTTATTCCAAGCTGCATCCCCAATTAAAGACCACAAACCTCAGAAATACTTGCATTAACTCAAGAGGTTCCTCATGTATCCGTGATAGTACACATACATAATGGCTCTTAACTGCCACAATAATACCTGGGTGCAGCTGCTGAAATATAGCTCAATGTTCTGGCTAAACTACTTTATAATGATACCAAAAATAACGAAAGATGTTGGGTCAGTAGTTTTAGCAGTTATTAAATGAAAAAATTTTAATTTTTTAAATGTCAATTATATATTCAAGAGACCACCAAGTTACTAGGTAGACACCCTTAAACTTTGTTAAAAAGGTACAAAAGCACTCCCATAATGCAAAATAAAGTAGAAGTGGACTGCCAGCTTGCCTTTTTTTGTATTAAAAAGTGCATTTCCATTTACTGTATGAGCATTCTCTTCAATACTTTAATCAAACTATTTCTTGTAAGCTAATCTTTAAATTTCTTTGTATTTTCCCAACTGTTTGTTTCATTGATAAGAGACTTGAATCAAAGATGAGTGCACACTTTAAATGAGAAATAAAATGTTGCCATATTTCACTGCAAGTTTTGATCAGAAAATATTTTAACATAAGCCCAGGACTGAATAATGCCACATCTTATTACAATAGTTTAATTCAAAGAAGTACTCCTTTGATAAAAATAAAATTATAAGTAATATTTACCCATACTACTTATTGGTTAATGCTTCACAGATGTGCATAACTAACAATTTACAAGGTAATTCTTCCAATTTTGTACTTCTGAAGCAACCCTGAGAACCACTCTCAAATACTGAAAGTTGTGTGCAAAAGAATATAAACTTTCCAGTGCACTCTTGTACGATGACTAGGCTACACATACGAATTAATCGCTTACACATACTTTCAAAATGCAAGGGATCGTCAGCTGCAAAAGTAAAATTCAAGGCCTTGACAACCATAGTGAAAAGTTTTTGTATTTATGGAGGATGTTACATTAATTGGCACAATGTTAATCATGTGATATTTTTGTGTTTAATTCATGAACTCCATACTTCACTTGTTTCATGCACAATAAGTTGCCCCCTAAATGAAAATACCACACAATGACAAACTATTGTCATTTAACGCACCAATCTTTAAAAGGCTCAAAATTAGAAGCAAAACAGAATACTCTACCTTTAGAGCAACAAACAAAATACATTTTCAATAGAAACTTACAAAATCATTCCTAGGCCACCAATAACATTCACTAAATTTTCTTGGCTTTCTTCAGTACTATAAGGCTAACTAAAAAATAATTTTAAATTAAATGGATATGGTTTCGAATTCCCAAGACATTTCAAAGAAAAATACTTCATACCGTTTTGTTTAATCCTGGTTACTAATTTCCATTTCCAGTTTAGCTATTTGTGCTTCCAGTAATACACAAGCTTGTTCAATTTCATAATTCCTGGACACTAGGGAAACCCAACTACTTTCAAGATGACGTAGTTCTTCACCTGCTTTTGTCTGCATATTCTTTCTAGACCAGTTGAGCTCCTGAATTTCTTTCCTGTTACAAAACAGAAAGATATTTTTTAGCTATAATGGCATCAACTTCTCTGCTGGTAAAAAGAATGGAACATTCCAAATCAATAAACAATATTATCAAAATTAATCTTTATATAAATCAAATATTCTACTAATACTCTGTACTTCTGACCAATATGGAAGTAAAATGCAAATTTGATCACTCATAAAACCCTCATCACAACTGTAGTATTAATATGTGGAAAGAAAAAGATCACTTACTTTATATCTTGTAATAAGGCTTGTTGTTTTGTCAACATATTCTGAAGCATGTTATTGTGACTCTTCCAAGCTTCTGATCCATATTCTTCCATTAGCTGTAAATTCATTATCCTGAAAATTGTTTTATCAGTTAAACATTTCAATCTAAATATGTAATAGGCTTCTGAAAGTACAAGAGAAAATTGGTATCTTTCTTTGAACTTGTTACCACATGACACTAGCACTTTTGAAGGACAATATCATCATTATCTTTATAAAGACTTTCAAAGAGCAGCCTTGAGGGTTTTTATTATTAGAGTAATGAATTTGGAGGTAAATGAAAGTGCAGTGAATTTCCAGTACCACTTACACTGTGCTCTGCACTTTAAAAAGCAGACCTTACCCATTATTCATACCCTTCAACAGTGTGTGAAAATATTCTTTTACAAAACAGAGCCAAAATATTATGTTTGCATAAAACCTGTGGTTTATTATGAAAAAAAGAAAAGAAAAAAAGCACCACAGATGCAGTTGAAGATTTAAAACATTTAACTACAATAACAGACTTATGTATAAGCAATATAATTCTGTGCATTTCATTTACTTTAAATTGTTGCTATTTCTTTTGTGGGGAAACATTCAGCAGTGCTTGCCCATGGCAACTCAGTTCAAAAGAATAGCAAAGTAGTTCAGAGGAGCATTAGTTAATTGTGACAATTAATTACTGAACTGAAGTACATACTACTATAATGCTGGAAAAAAAGCACAAGACAGAAAGCAAAACTAATTCCCTATAAAGGTAAATTGTAGCATAAAACTATTAATGATCATGAAATTAGGGCTGGAAACTTAATTCAGACACAAACAAAAGACTAATACTTTCTATTTGTGTCTCTAGTTTTACTGAGTGCACCTTAAAAAATTTTAAAGGATCACTCTACTCAAGAGCAGCAATAAAACTAAACATGCCAAAATGAATGGCCCAAAGAAATCTTAACTGTTCTAAATGAGAATATACCTTCATTGGTATTATGATTTCATAAAAAGGTCAATAGAAAACTTTCTGTTTGGCTACTTCAAACTTTGAAACTATCCTGAAAGGAACTGTAGCTTCTTTCCCCTAACTGAATAAGTGAAAACAGTACACACACCTATTGTTAACTAGTGGAATGTATACAGGTCGTCAACATTAGTCATTTGCACATAAAATAAGTTACCCGAGAACCCAAGGCACTTTTCCTTGGGCAAATAAAAAAAAATTAACATAAGAAATCAAAATGCACATAACTGTTCCAAAAGTAAATCAAATGATACTGTCTAATATAGATAAAGTACAGGAACACAGGTAACAAGAAAAATTACTACAGGCAGTCGCCGGATATCGGTGGGGGTTCCGTTCTCGGGAGGGTGCTGATAAGCGAAAACCGCCATTAACCGAAACGTGGTAATTTCTGGTGTTTATGACGCCGAGTTTTGATTAATGGCACCTCTGTTAGGTATGTTCTGCCATAACTCTATTATTGGCACCTTATGGCGCTGATAACCGAAACTCGGCGCATTATGGTACCATAAATCACTGGTTTTATGGTGCTAGACAAACTCCATAAAACCTGATCGCCATTAACTGAGTTCGCAGATAACCGGAAACTGCCTGTACGTATATGCAAGACATTATAGGATGTATGTTAAATACTGTATAAGTGTACAATTTAAGCATTACCGAACCTTCCAGTGTAATATAGTTGTAAAAATAAAAAGATCTGTTCAAAACTGAGGTCCAGTTCTGACCTTGTGACATTTCTGTACTTATGAGATTCTTACCTCTATATAATTATTACTGATTTAAAGCAATGTATAAATTTGAAACATTTGACAAAATTAAACAATTCTTACAAAATTATCGTAGGAAATTATGTAGTTTAACTATACCTGGTAGCCTGGTGTTCTAGCTGAGCCATTGAATTATCTACACACTCACTCCAAGCAGCTACATCTGTCATTTTACCAGGAGGTGGTGGCGGTAATTCATAACGCTTCATGCTAAGGGTGTCCATGGGCTGTCTTGCTGCCACACGCTCAAATTCCACACGCATAACCTCTGTCTACAATAAGGTAGGAAGGTATTGAAAACTTTTTATACAGAATAAATATTCATACGGAAACAAAATACTAGTTACTCAAAAATAACATAACAGTTAACCAATTTATCACTTAAAGTTTACTTTGCCAAAAACAACCATCAACAGGCAGTGAAAACTTTCTTTATCATTAAATTAATTTACACCTCATTATTTTACCCTTCATCCTATTTGATCCTTGGAATAGCAAACACAACACGTACTTTGAAGTACAGCTCAAAATTTTTGAGATACTATCAACACCAAAATTATGATATGACCATATGATTAACTTTTCTATGCCCTATGGTGAGTGTCATTTGTACCATAATATAGTACTGTATTTAGCTCTCAAAGCGAGTACCTCTCACTTCTAATTTTATGGTGCCTTACACAAGACAGGGATAATGATCTTAAATAGCCCCCTCAATCCTGGAGGCATTGCTTTCAACCTTCTTATTTTTCATTAATTCCTTTGGTTTTATCAAAAGGCTGTCTTATCTGATATTTGTCATTTTTCCTTTAACTCCATGGAAAGAAAATCTAAAATGCCCTGAATGCCTCTTGCACATTTATTTCATCTTACCTCAAATGCAGACAAATTCAGCGGCAGAAGATGTTCAAGGTAATTTTTTGTAGGACGGTATCTCTTCTTTTCATCTTCAACCATGGCAATTGCCTGCAAAAATTCACACTGTATCAAATACTGAAACAATACAAAATTATGGAAGCTGAAACAGATTTATTCTCATTTACATACCAAGTGAAAAAAAAAAAAAAAAAAACAGATTTATTCTGACTTACATAGAGTGAAAATAAAAAGTTTTTTTCAACCACTGCAATGTGTATTTCATAAAAACAGATTCTTTATAAAACAAAACAACATTTTCAATACAAAATCATCATTTACACCAGCCCATATGGCTCAACCTTACCGCTTCTCTAACTCCAGGTTCATCATAACCAGTGTCAATATATGGCAAAGCATCAACAATCACATCATGACTCATCTTCTTGAGAAGTTATTTGGTATTACTTCTGTGTGACCTATTTGACTGTTTCTTTCTTCTGTGGTCTGCTTCCTATTTCATAAACACCTGGAATGAAAAATTTCATTAACTGAAGGCATCTAAAGCTTTTCAGAGGATATGATAGTTTCAGTTCAACCAAAATTCAAATACCATTTAGTGTTGAACTTTAAAAATTCCACTTTAATGCAATAGTACATTTCAAAGTTTTAATGTAATTTAAGGAAATTCAGTGATTTAACATTCTTTTGATTTAGAGGAAATCAGATTAATTAGCATAGAACAGATTATATGAGTTTGGCCTTAGGCATACTAGGGCCTACAATTACCATTAGGCCTATGGTAGATGGGGAGGGGCGGGGGTGGGGGCATGTTTGGGTCATTATAAAAACAAAAGCATTTCTATGAAGAATATCAATTTATTGGAATCACACAAAAAAAGTATATATATATATATATATATATATATATATATATATACTATATATATATATATATATATATACTAAAAACATTTCACCAGTACAAACAATTAGGTCGTAGAGCAAATTTTCATCCATATTTCAATGAAAGGCTAGTGTTTCAAGGTAAATTTTTACTTTAATACAAGCCCTACTTTCATGAAAATCACATTTATAATACCATCCCCACCACCATGAATGTCACAACATGAAACAACTCCAGACCAGCAGGATAAAAGTATAGTCTTTTATTAAAAACTACCAAAATAAACCTGATAAATCCTAATCTAACCCTCCTTCAAACCAGCCTAACCTACGGCACAGTTCCTTGACTTGGCTGAAGTAAAATTTAGTTCTCCGCCACCGTTTGCTAAGGCAAACACCAGCCAGGTTCCCTCAAACCCCCCTTCTTCCAAATATAATGCCATGACACTAACCACTTTACTGCCAACCTAGCCTAGTATTCCATGAAGATTTTGAGTGTTTTCTGCCATTTCTGGGATAATTTATATCCTTGGTTTGTAATCAACCAGACACTTTAAACAATTTTAAATAGCTCGGTAAGAGTAGCCTCTATTTATAATAGGCCTAAGCTAGCTTTAGTATGCTCTTCTTAATAAGCATATATATTGTGGATGCGTAGGCTAAGAACAAAGCAAAATACTGTAGGCTACTCTAACATCGAGAACTGGTATACTTTGGCCATAAATCTATGTACTAATTTACTTTCCCTATAGAATTTTGGTTACTTATTACTAATTTACAGTTTCTTTTTGTCGGTCGACTGTATTTAGTTAACCTCAGACCTAATTAAGTTTTTGTAAGCTCGCCATCTTGGAATGCTATGGGGAATGAGCAGTGTTACAAGGGGTACATTTGGCAAGAAATGGTTTCCTTCACCAAGGGATCTGGGAGCTCTGCCTGATACAGCAAACTAGGTTAAATTAGATTAGGGAACAGTGGGTTAGTTTGGTTCCCTTTAAAGTAGAATTCCTTAAACAATCCCTTCCTGAGCATATGGCATCCTGATGACTTTCGAATTCGCAGAACCGTTTCTTACAGCCTGTACGGAGTTGCTACTTAGAAATAAAACTTCAACTAAATAAAAAACAAATATCCTATTCTTCACATCTCCATCTTTTTTCATCAAATAGGGTAGAACATCACGGCAGGCCAACCCTCATCACGGTGGACGGGTCTTATTCACTCGATATTTAATTGGTGAAACAAGAATACAATTGCAACTCTAAGCATACCATTTAAAAGACTGAAGTTTCGTCAACATAATGTGATATATGAAAGCCCCATACGAACTAAAATAAGCATGTGAGCTCTTCGTAAAATATGTTTTCAAGGCAGTTTTGAAATCCAATATGGCGGCTACGTTTTGCATGGACGGTTCTCATCAGTGACGGCCACCATATTTCACCCCAGCCATTCCCAGCACTCATTTGAACAATGTTAGCGTAATATATGTAACGTTTATTGATCTTACTCAAGATTGCAGTTGTAATCAGCACAATAAAACAACATTTTGTTTGTCCCTATATTAAAGTGGGTTTTGGGGGGGGGGGAAAGTATGAAACTTGTTATTTTTCCCAAGGTTATGGGTTTTGGAACTGAATTCATTCTTACCTACCTTGTAATCGAATCGGCGGTTTTTTAAATCCTTACTGCCATCACAACTGAAACCCACAGTGCTTATTTGATTGTTATTATACACATTTTGGTCTCAGTTCACTCCACATTGCACTTTAAAACCCGTTGCTGTTCCTGGTTTCTAAGCGCGCGCGCCATGAACACAATTACGAACAGCAGACGACGACAGACGACGAAACTGCAAAGTTTTATTCCCTAAAACTGTTTACTTTACTCGTTATTTAGTTTAAATTACTTTGTTATTTAAAAATTTTGATTTAATTCATGTATATTATCCCTTTTTTGCAACCAAATTACCCCGAAAAATTACAGATATTTCTAAAGTAGATAAAATCAAATGTTTCTAACGTTTTCGTACATCTGGCTGCCGAAAAAAAAACCAGAGGAACCGAATACGGAAAAGTGCATAGAGGAACGACTACGTTTTTTTTTTCTTCTTTTGATTTTTTGTTTTTGCTAGCACTTTTCATTGATTTCAGTCTTTATTAGTATTTTGAATTTCTTTAATAATCGTATGCCAGAAATAAATGTAACCTTTAATGTTTGCATGCTTTAATGTTTGCATGCTAAGAATGGCAAAATCATCGTTGCCACATTAGTGGAGGGCTTCACACATACGCCGTTCCATTATTATAAACTGTTTCCATGAATTCTGGGTTGACATAGTAATGCAATAATGATAAAAATTGCTTAATATTTATGTATATATACTTCCATACCTTACCTAATTTCACCATTATTCACGTTTTTTGTGTAGTCTTATACCCAGTTTTGGAGGTCAACCATACCGATGCAACAGAGAGAGAGAGAGAGAGAAAGGAAGGCGGAGGAACGAACGAAGAAAAGGGATGGCGGTGGAGGGGGGGGGGGGGGGGGGCGGTAGGAGAGGGTAGGTGGAGCTTTATACGCGTGTTCGTATCCATTTCTGCATAATGGAGTTTTTGTCTCTTGGTACAAGGACAAGTGACGTTATTCTTTACGATTAGTGATTCACGATACCCTTATAAATTACGGCACTGGGTGTAATGCACTACGTATAGCAAAATCTCGTTCTGTTACGAGTGTTCGTTACAGAAATAGGTATTGCCCAAAAAACGTGCTTGCACTGTCTCTGAAACCCATAGTAGACATGCTGCTTAGTTGTCAATCAAGTTTTTATAACCAAGTATTTTTTACAAAGCTTAGCTATTGAATAAATTTGTATTTTTTCTCAGTCAAAACATATGCCCCCTCAATGCTAACTTTCCTCTTTTAACGACTTTCTGGTCATTGCAAATTCAGCCCTAATTTCTTATGGTGCGAAAACAGACAGAGGCCATGGACCGAAAACGATTGCGTCAACACTACGGCGGATAATCCAGCAGTAAAAAATCTTCATATATCAAAAAGTAAATAATAAAAGATATATATGCGCATTACGATTATAAACAATTACATGTATAGCTGATAACAAATCTGCATGAATAACTGGTAAACTGTTCTGCAATAACAGTTGAGTATAGCAATTATTTACAATAGGTACGAAAGTCAAGATGTCGTGACGTCATAATACAGAACTTGAAAGAACGTTCTAATTCAGAAAAATAATTACTTAAATTTGAGTCAGAGTCGAGTTACTTTTCAATAACGAATATTTTCAAATTAATCATCATAAATATATAAAAATATTGATGTTTTACTACTTTATTTAAAAATTAGCTAAGAGCACGCTTCTCGTCATCTCTACCAAAACAGCTGTTTACTCCTGGCTTGTTTGTTGGTGAGAAATCGTGTTTCGATTGTTGTGATAAAGTGCTCCAGCGTCTGGGTACAAGTGGTGTGCGGATTTATCACAGGAAATGGAAAGTTTGTTGACACAAGCGACTCCGTAAACATCGAGATGGCGTCAATCTTCGAAACATTTTTAGTTGTAAGTAAAAATTTCTAAAGCGTTTTGGTGAGATTTCCACTGCCGTGGGCGCCATTTTCAGTACCCTCTGTTTAAATCTTAAAATTTGGCCTTAATTTCTAACTTTGGAGAAAATAGGCTACTTACTTCGAAAGGAGAGTAGAGGTCTTTAGCTCCGTTTCTCACCAACAACAAGTCGCGACTGATGCCCATCTCGGGTGTCAGGACGCGTTATAATGTACTTTTTCGGAGGGTGGCAAGCGTTGAATGTAGGTGGCCTGGTTGGCCTGCCGTGGTGATCTACCCTAGCATACTGGACTCACTTGGGTGGGTCTAGGGTAAACAACCGGGCTGCGACATTGTATCATTTTGACCCATGGGGTAGCCGAAACATAATTAGGCTATTACAGGGTAGTTACAGTCCCAACACTCCTAAATTGCAATTAAACTAAATGTACTTTACCTCGGCTATGGTAGGCTAGCCTCTAGGCTACTAGCCTAGGTACCTAGTAGGTAGAACCTCTGACACGTTCCGACAAATGTCTAAGTTAGCCAAAGCTGGCTACCGGTATACTAGCCTATCTTTCCATTAACAGTGAAAATCCTCAAGATTATAGCTATGGCAAATGGGGTAAAAAAAAAAACTTACCTAGGTCATGACAGATCCATTACAATAAAAAAAAACAGTAAACTGAGCAAGCCACTAGCATAAATACAAGATTAAAAATATAACAAGCGACTTCACGGTCTTATTAATCACTTCACTGTTTAGTGCTGACTGACTGCCAGTGCTGCCACACTCTCGGATTGGAATTATCGTACTGGCTCCTCAAAATTATGGGTTTTCAGTAAAAAATATCGTACAAAATTGTAGATTTTATCGTAATTATTATCTCACACTGTTTCTGATATTTAACACATTTTTATAATTTGACAAAATAATGAATTTATGTATGATTTCTTTGTAGTCATTAATACCTTGCAATTTGCATATATAATTAAGAAAAAAAATAAAATGAAACATTTTCTCTCTACAAAAAACGAAAAAAACGGAATGGAATTATGAATAATTAGTAAGTTATCAACAATTGTTATGGAAAAAATTATTACTATATTAACAATGGTAAAAAAGTATACAGCTTAGAACGTCACTTCTTTCCATAATGTAAACTAAACTGATAACGAATTAACACGAAGATATGTGAGTTGATAGGCCCACCCATATATCTTTAAAGCACCCCAAAACATCGAAAATCAAAATAGCATCACTGGGTAGTATTTAAATAAATAAATATATATAATTAACATGGACATGGTACTGATACCTATCCCATGATCTTCTTCTTCTTCTTCTTCTTCCTAGCTTAAACCCATTTTTATATGGGGTCGCCATTGCGAATGAGTCGTCTCCATCGATTTCTGTCTTGTGCCTCGTTCTCATTTATACCTTTCAATTCCATATCTTCCCTTACACAATCACGCCATCTCTTTCTTGGTCTTCCCTTCTTCCTTCACCCTGCACTTCCATTTCCATCATATGTCTTCCACATGACGTTCCTCCCCCTTCGTAATAGATGTCCATACCATCGAAGCCTTCCTTCATGTATTTTCTTCGATATTTCAGCTACCTTTGTCGATCCTCTTATATAATCATTTCTAATCGCATCTTCCATGGTTACTCCCGACATCCATCTCAACATTCTCATTTCTGCTACATCCATCTTCTTCTCCTCTGTTTTCCTCATACTTGCCGTTTCTGTTCCATATAACATTGCTGGTCTGCCACCGTCCTATGGAACTTTCCTTTCAATTCAGAGGGACCTTCTTGTCCTGTCCCGGGACCCGCGGCGGACGCCTGCCCGCCCGTCCCTGGACCCGAAGCGGACGCCTGCCCGCCCGTCACGGGACGCTCGGCGGACGCCTGCCCGCCCGTCCGGAACGCTCGGCGGACGCCTGCCCGGCCCGTCCCGACCCGTCGCTGGCGGACGCCTGCCGCTCCCGTGGCGGACGCCTGCCCGCCCGTCCCGGACCCGCGGCGGACGCCTGCCCGCCCGTTCCCGGGACGCTCGGCGGACGCCTGCCCGCCCGTCCCGGGACCGCCGGCGGACCGCCCTGCCCGCCCGTCCCGGGACGCTCGGCGGACGCCTCCCGCCCGTCCCGGGACGCTCGGCGGGACGCCTGCACGCCCGTCCCGGACTCGGCGGACGCCTGCACACCGTGACGCTCGGCGGACGCCGCCCGCCGTCCGGGACGCTCGGCGGACGCTGCCGGTCCCGGGACGCTCGCGACGCCTGCCCGCCCCCGTCCCGGGACGCTCGGCGGACGCCTGGGCCCGCCCGCGGACGCTGCGCCCGGGACGCCTGCGCGTCCCGGGCCCGGCCGGACGCCTGCCCGCCCGTCCCGGGACGCTCGGCGGACTGCCTGCCCGCCCGCGGGACGTCCCGGGTGGCCCGGACGCCCTGCCCGCCCGTCCCGGACGCTCGGCGGACGCCTGCCCGCCCGTCCCGGGACACCCGCGGCGCGCTGCCCCGGTCCCGGACCCGCGGCGGGCCCCTGCCCGCCCTCCCGACCCGCTCCCGCTGGGAGCCCGGGAGCCCGCCCGACCCGCGGGGGCGCCTCCCGCCCGTCCCGGGACGCTCGGCGGACGCCTGCCCGCCCGTCCCGGACGCTCGGCGGACGGACTGCCCGCCCGTCCCGGGACGCTCGGCGGACGCCTGCCCGCCCCCTTCCCGGGGACCCGCGGCGACGCCTCCCGCCCGTTCCCGAGACCCGCGGCGGACGCTGCCCTGCCTGTCCCGGGACGCTCGGGACGCCGGCCCGCCCGTCCCGGACGGCGGACGCCTGCCCGCCCTTCCCGGGCCCGCTCGGCGGACGCCCCTGCCCGCCCGTCCCGGGACCCCGCAACGCGGACGCCTGCCCGCCGTCCCGGGACCTAGGCGGACGGCCTGGCGCCCCGTCCCGGGACGCCTCCGGCGCACCCTGCCCGCCCTCCCGGGACGCTCGGGGGCGGCGCTGCCCGCCCGTCCCGGGACGCTCGGCGGACCCGCCTGCCCCCGTCCAGGACGCTCGGCGGACGCCTGCCCGCCCGTCCCGGGACCCTCGGCGGACGCCTGGCCCGACCGTCCCGGGACGTCCGGCGGACGGCCTCCCGCCCGGCCGGGCGGGCGCTCGGCGGGACGCTGCCCGCCCGTCCCGGGACGCTCTGGCGGACGACTGGCCCCGCCCGTCCCGGGACGCTCGCGGACGCCTGCCCACACCCCGTCCCCGGACGCTCGGCGGACGCCTGCCCGCCCGTCCAGGGACCCGCGGCGGACGCTGCCCCCCCGTCCCGGGACCCGGGCCCGCGGACGCCTACCCCGCCCGCCACCCGCCCCTCGGCCCGGACGGCCTGCCCTTCCCGTCCCGACGTCGGCGGACGCCTGCCCGCCTCCGGGACCCGCGCCCGGGACGGGCCTGCCTGCCCGTCCCGGGACGCTCGTCGGACGCCTGCCCGCCCCGTCCCCGGGACCCGCGCGGACGCCTGCCCGCCCGTCCCGGGGGACCCGCTCGGCGGCGCCCTGCCCGCCCGTCCGCGGGACCTCGGCGGACGCCTCCCGCCCGTCCCGGGACGCTCGGCGACGCCTGCCCGCCCTCCCGGGACGCTCGGCGGATGCCTGCCCGCCCGTCCCGGGACCCGTGGCGGCGCCCTGCCCGCCCTTCCCGGGACTCTCGGCGGACCCTCCCCGCCCGTCCCGGGGACGGTGGACGCCTGCCCGCCCGGTCCCCGGGACCCCCGGGGCCGGACCGCCTGCCCTCCCGTAAAAAAACCCGGGACGCTCGGCGGACGCCTGCGCCCGTCCCGGGGACGCTCGGCGGGGACGCCTGCCCGCCCGTCCCGGGACGCTCGGGCGGACGCCTGCCCCCGCCCGTCCCGGGACACTCGGCGGACGCCTGCCCGCCCGTCCCGGGACGCTCGGCGGACCCCCGCCTGCCCGCCCTACCCGGGATGCTCGGGCGGGCGCTGGACAAAGGGCGGACGCCTGCCCGCCACCCCGTCACGGGGACGCTCTAAACGGAAACCGCCTGCCCGCCCGGTCCCGGGGACGCTCGTGGGCGGTACGCCTGACCGACAGTCCCCGGGACGCTCGGCGGACGCCTGCCCACCCGGACCGTCCCGGGGGACGCTCGGCGGACGCCTGCCCGCCCGTCCCGGGACGCTCGGACGCCTGCCCGCCCGTCCCGGTGGACGCTCGGCGGACGCCTGCCCGCCCCCGTCCCACGGGACCCGCGTTCGGACGCCTGCCCGCCGTCCCGGGACGCTTTTGGCGGACGCCTGCCCTCCCCGCCCGTCCCGGCCCGGGACGCTTTGGGCGGGACGCCTGCCCGGTACGGCCCGTACCCGGGACGCTCGGCGGACGCTGCCCGCCCGTCCCGGACGCTCGGCGGACCCCCCTTGGACCCGCGGCGGCCCGGGATCCCTGCCCGCCCGTCGGACGCCTGCCCCGCTCGTCCCGGGACGCTGGCGGACGCCTGCCTTCCGCCCGTCTCCCGGGACGCTCGTGCGGACGCCCTGCCCGGCCCGTCCCGGGACCCCGGCGGACACGCCTGCCCGCCCTCCCGGCCGGGCCGCGGGGCGGAGCCCTGCCCGCCCGGTCCCGGGAAAGCTCGGCGGGAACGCCTGCCCGCCCCGCCCCGGGGGGGGACCCGAGGCGGGAAAGGACGCCTCCCGGCCGCCCGCCCGGACCCGGGGCCTAGGCGGACGCCTGCCCGCCCGTCCCGGGACGCTCGGCGGACGGCCTGGCGGACGCCTGCCCGCCCGTCCCGGTGACTCTCGGTCGGACCGCGCTGCCCGCCCGTCATTCCTCGGGCGGACGCTCGGCGGACGCCTGCCCGCCCGTCACGGGACCCCGCGCCGCTTACGCTGCCCGCCTCCCGCCCGTCCCGGGACGCCTCGGAACGGACGCCTGCCCTTCGGACCGTCCCTGGGACGCTTGGTGCTTGCCCACGCCTGCCCGCCCGTCACGGGGGACCCATGCGCGACTGGCGGGACGCCTGCCCGCCGTCCCACCCGGGAGCACTCGGCGGACTCCTGCCCCGCCTGCCCTCCCTTGGGACGCTCGGTCGGACGCCTGCCCGCCTGTCCCGGGGACGCTCGGCGGGACGCCTGCCCGCCCGGTCCCGGGACCCCGCGGCCGGACGCCTGCCCCTGGCCCGTCCCGGGACCCGCACGGGAACCGCCTGCACCGCCCGTTCCCCAAGGGAACCCGCGGCGGGACCGGCCTGCCCGCCGTCCCGGGACGGCTCGGGGAACGCCTGCCCGCCCGTCCGGGACGCTCCCGCGGGGACGCCATGCCACCGCACCCCGGTCCGGCCGCCCGGGACCCCGCTCGGCGGGACGCCTGCCCGCCCGTCCCGGGACGTGCGGGCCTGGGACGCCTGCCCGCCCGTCCGGGACGCTCGGCGGGACGCCATGCCAGCCCGTCCCGGGGACGCTCGGCGGGGCCTGGCCCGCCCCAGACCCGGGGACGCTCGGCGGGCGCCTGCCCGGCCCGGCCACCGGATGCCTCCGGCCCGGGGCCCGCTGCCCGGGACCCGTCCGGGACTCTCGGGCGGACGCCTGCCACGCCCGGCCCGGGACCCGCTCGGCCGGGACGCTGCTCCGCCCGTCCCGGGACGCTAGGCGGGACGGTACCTTAGGCCCGCCCCGTCCCGGGAACGCTCGGCGGACGGCCTGGGCCCGCACGTCCGGGACGCCGGCCCGGACCCGCCTGCCCGCCCGGGTCCCGGACGCTCGGCGGACGGGCCTGCCCGCCCGTCCCGGGCCCGCTCCGGCCGGGACGGGCATGCACGCCCGTCCGGACGGCTCGGGGACGCCTGGCCACCCGCCCGTCCCGGGACCCACGGCCCGGGACGGCCTGCCAGCCCGTCCTGGGGACGCGCGCCCGGGACCCGCTGCCCGGACCGTACGGGACGGCTCGGCGGAACGCCTGCCCGGCCCGTCGGGACCCGACTCCCGGGGTACCCGGCATGCCCGGCCCGGTCCCGGGACGCTCTCGGCGGACGCCTGCCCGCCCTTCCCGGGGACGCTCGGACGGTACGCCTGCCCGCCCGTCCCGGTCCCGAGCCCGTGAGGACCCGGGACTGCCCCGCCCGTCCCGGGGGGAGCCAACGGCGGACGCCTGCCCGCCCGACCCGGGACCCCGCTCGGCCCGGGACGCCTGCCCGCCCGTCCCGGGACCCACGGCGGACGCCTGCCCCACCCCCCAAAGCCCGTCCCGGGGACGGCTCGGTGGGCGCCTGGCCCGGACCGTCCCGTGGACGCTCGGCCGGGCGCCTGGCCCGACCCGTCCCGGTGGGACGCTCGGCGGAAGGGCGCCCTGCACCGCCCGTCCCGGGACGCTTCGGCGGGCGCTGCCCGCCCACGGTCACGGGGACGCTCGGCGGGCGCCTGACCAAGCCCAGTCCGGGACGCCTCGGGCACGCCTGGCCCGCCCGGTCCCGGGACGTCCTCGGCGGGGCGCCCCCCTGCCGCCCGTCCCGGGGGACGCTCGGCGGGCGGCTACCCGCCAGTCCGGGACCCGCTCCCGTCCCGGGACGCCTGCCCGCCCGGTCCCGGGACGCTCGGCGGGCGATGCCCGCCCGTTCCCGGGACCGAGGCGGGGGACGCACCTGGCCCGCCCGTCCCTGGGACGCTCGGAGGACGCCTGCCCGCCCGTTCCCGGGTACGCTCGGCGGACGGCCGTTGCCCGCCCTTGTCCCGGGACGCCGGCCCGACGGCCTGGCCCACCCGGTCCCCGGGAAGCTCGGCGGAGCCCTGCCCACCCGTCCCGGGACGTCGGCGGGCGCCGCCCGCCCGTTCCCGGGGACGCCGGAGGCGGCGCTGCCGCCCGTCCGGGACGCCGGAGGGCGGCCTTGCCCGCCCGTCCCGGGACGCTCGGCGGCGGGCGCCATCCCGCCCGGGACCCGTCCCGGGACGCTCGTCGGACGCCCTGTCTCCCTGCCCGTCCCGGACGCTCGGCGGAACGGCCTGCCCGCCCGTCCCGGGACGCCTCGCGGACGGGCGGACCTGCCCGCCCGTCCGGGACGCTCGGCGGGGACGCTGCCCGCCCTGTCCCGGGACGGCTGGAGGGACGTCCTGCCCGCCCGTCCCACCCGGGACGCTCGGCGGGGCCGCCTGCCCGTTCCGTCCCGGGACGCCTCGGGCGGGACGCCTGCCCGCCCGTTCCCGGGACGCCTCGGCGGGCGCCTGCCCGCCGGGGGTCCCGTCCCGGGACGCTCGGCAGGGAAGTCCCTGCCCGCCCGTCCCGTGGGACGCTGGGCGGCGGGGGCGGCCTGCCCGCCCGTCCCGGGCCGCTCGGCGGGGCCTCGCCCGCCGCTCCCTGCACAGTCGTAACAGCTATCGTACCTTAGCATCAGAATATGCCACTGCATCTTCTCAATTCTCCTGGGGATTCTCTGAATCTTCAACTTCTTTTCCTTGCACTCCACGAATCCTACTCAATCCTCTCTTTCTTCTCCTGGCACCTCCACTAATCCTACTGAATCCTCTCTTTCTTCTCCTGGCACCTCCACTAATCCTACTGAATCCTCTCAATTTTCTTGGGGCCTTCTCCTAATCCTGTTCTTCTCCCGACACCTACACAAATCCCCTTATTTTCTTCACCGTTTCTATATTCCCTCCCTTTTCTTTTCCATCCACGAATCAATAAAACTCTAAGAAAACATTTTAACATATTTATTTCCGTTCAAGTTCAATTTCCTTCAACGATTAACAAAACAAACTTATTACAAAATAAACATCTTCCTCAAAATTTCCACATCTTATCCGTCTGAATGAGGCCAGTGCAGTCTTCATCACGCCATTTCTTCAAGATCCACAGAAGCTTCTGCAGTTTTCACTTGCTCTCCTCCATTCGTCTTCATTTCTCCTGGAGCCTCTTCAAATCACAGACCATTTTCTCCTTCGTTCCTCGCACCCATCCAACCTCATCATCCATCTGGTCGTTCCATTCGCCCTGGACACCGGCCTTCTTCTTCAGCAACTCCAGGCGACCATTTCCTTCCTCTAGAAGGCATGCCAGCTCGTTCCTCTTGAGTTTCGCTGTTTCAACTTTACACTGGAGTCCACGCTTTTCCTTCCAAGAGGTCCTCCAAAGCCTTCTGCAGGCGCTGCAACCTCAGCTCCAAGTCTTTCCAGTTGGATTCCCACTTTTCGCTTGAGTCTTTTTGTTCCTGAATGAGCCTCGCTATCCGCGCCGCTTCTGCCGTTTATAGCTGCACGTCTTTCTCCTTCTGTCGTAGGAGTTTCTCGAGCCCCTCAAGCAGGCAGTTTGCGTCTGACACTGCCCAGACAGTTTCCCTTATCCTCTCACAAAGGGCATCGTTCCTCTGACCAATTTCCTTCACGATGCTGGTTTTCTTCGGCCATCTTGACCATCTTGTCTTCCAGCTGCCGATTCTCCCTCTTCTCTTTATCGTTCCAGTTTCGAGCGAGTGAGCCCTCTCTTGCAAGGCCTGCTGTTGCAACACCTCCTGAGTGATCTGGATTTCAAGAACGCGTTCTTCCCTTCCGCCCGCCTTCTGCGTCTCTTCTTGGTAGTCGAGCCTCTCTTGTAGCTGAAGAATTATTGTCCTGTCCAAGTGCACGCGCTGCTCTCTCTGGTACTGGATGGCTTCTCGCAAGGCCGCAATTCTCTCGTTCAGTTCCTTTTCCTTAGGCTGTTCAGCTCCATCATTATCAGTCAGGAGAGAAATCTCGCCAGCGAATAGGCAGCCACACCAAACAAGATCACTAATAACAGCTGCTGCCAAGGCCAGATAAGGCCACATTTTCTTCAAACTGAAATCCATATCTGAAGTATCCAGTTCATATACTCTCCTCTCTCTCACTCTCGATTTTTCGTTGATTTTCTATATTCCACGAGAGATATTTTGGTTTATCGAAATATAGCAGGAAAGATTCTGAACTTTAATTATGTCTTGTCTCTTGGTCTTATAAATTGCTGAAATATCTCTCTCTCTCTCTCTCTCTCTCTCTCTCTCTCTCTCTCTCTCTCTCTTTCTTTCTTTCTTTCTTTCTTTCTTTCTTTCTTTCTTTCTTTCCCCGAAGGTCTGGAATTCCTCATTTGTTCCTTCATTTAGGTTTAAGGCTTTGCATTCAATATTTTGAGAAGGAGAGAGAGAGAGAGAGAGAGAGAGAGAGAGAGAGAGAGAGAGAGAGAGAGAGAGAGAGAGAGAGAGAGAGAGACCGTATTTTTGCGTAGAAAAACAGAAAAATAGAGAATCTAATGTGTGTATAACCATGCTTAGTGTATAATGCTTTAATTGAGGTTTATATTAATATTATTCATTCTGTCTATATATATATATATATAATATATATATATATATTATATATATATCATATATATATATATATATATATATATATCATATATATATAATATATATATTATATATATCTATATATATATATTATAATATATATATTTGTATATATATATATACTTATATATATATATATATATAATATATAGATATATATATATATATATATATATATATGATATATATAATATATATATTATATGATATAATGCCCCAAAGTCAGGTCACCTTTTAGGCATGCTGTCTACGCACGAGGAACGCCAAAGGACACGAATGAATCAAAAGTATATTGAAGCAGGAATGCGCACTGAAACCCACTATTGAAACCCACTCATGGAAATTATGACAGCCCTTAAGCAAGCTTACCGCGCGTGCGCACGTGTGTGTGGGCGTAATATACGTGATGTTGCAACAGTACTAAGAGAGAGAGAGAGAGAGAGAGAGAGAGAGAGAGAGAGAGAAAATGGCTACGGTTGTTAATGATGTTTTTTCCCGATCACAAACCGTGACCAGGTAGTGTTTTTCTTCTTCTTCTTTCGAAATAGCGTATTCAGGAACTTGGCCTTTTTCTCTTTAAAGGAAATTCTGATGGCCACAGCTGTGAGTAAGAATAGACCAACGTGAAATGACTGTTAACAGTGTGTATTTTATAATCTCATTACTTTTTACGAGTTATCCTGTTTATTTATTTAATTATTTGTCCATTTATTTATTTTTCTTTTCAATTACTAGTCTCTTCTGTCTTTGTTTATCTGTTACCTTCTGTTACTACTTTCTAATGAACACCATAATATTCTTTGGAAGCTTGAATTTCAAGTCAGTGGCCCCTTTGGTGGGCTTCTTCCATATGAATACGGTTTATAGAACCCCCTTTCCTTTCTGCCTTTTTCTTATTTTTTCGGCCTTTCTAGGGGACCGTTGTAGTCTCAAAGTTAGTATTATTATTATTCTAAAGATGAACCTCATTCATATAGAATAAGCCCACCACCACAGGGTCCATTGGCTTGAAATTCAAGAACAGAAGGTAATGGGATATACAGAATGAAGAGATCACCAAACACACACACACACACACAGAGTTTCATTAGCGACTTGTGTTTGTGATGGTTAATTTTTCAGAAATCATTTTCACAAGCAATTTATAATTGTTACCAAAAGTTCCCCTACTCAAATGATTCTTCAATTAATTATTTAGTTCAATTGAACGTTTGCTACAAGTATGCACACACAAATACAGTCCGTTTCTTTTTTTGTCTGCGCTCTCTCTCTCTCTCTCTCTCTCTCTCTCTCTCTCTCGTCCGGTTTTCTTTTACCTCATCTATGGCAATAAATTCGGGGATTTTACTTTGTTTATCATTTTGTCAAATGAATTAATGAATTCTCTCTCTCTCTCTCTCTCTCTCTCTCTCTCTCTCTCTCTCTCATCTTGCCCCTAAGGTCTGGAATTCTTCATTTGTTCCTTCATTTAGGTTTAAGGCTTTGCATTCGATATAAGTTGAAAGAGACCTTACAGACCTTACATCTTGTTCGGGTTGCCCCAGGTCCCTCAGTATGAGGCACCTCTAATGTCTACCAGAGAGTTGCTAGTACATCTTCCGGTATATTTTGCATCTTCCAATCTTGGATGGTCTGGGATGCAGTTTAGATATTTGTCGAGCTTATTCTTAAACACATCTACGCTCACTCCTGTTATATTCCTCAGATGAGATGGCAACGCATTGAATAGACGCTGCATTATCGATGCTGGTGCGTAGTGGATTAATGTCCTGTGTGCTTTCCTTATTTTTCCTGGTATAGTTTTGAGCACTATTAATCTACCTCTGCTTGCTCTTTCTGATATTTTTGGCTCCATGATGTTTTCAGCTATTCCTTCTATCTGTTTCCATGCCTGAATTATCATGTAGCGTTCTCTTCTCCTTTCTAGACTATATAATTTTAAGGATTGTAGTCTTTCCCAGTAGTCAAGGTCCTTAACTTCTTCTATTCTAGCTGTAAAGGACCTTTGTACACTCTCTATTTGTGCAATATCCTTTTGATAGTGTGGTTACCATATCATATTGCAATATTCAAGTGGACTACGAACATATGTTTTATAAAGCATAATCATGTGTTTCAGTTTTCTTGTTTTGAAGTGCCGTAACAACATTCCCCAATTTTTGCTTTACTTTGCCAATAGAATTGCTATTTGATCGTTGCATAACATGTTCCTATTCATCATCACACCAAGGTCTTTAACTGCTTCCTTATTTGTGATTGTCTCATTATTAGGTCCCCTATGTGCATATAGCTTTCCTTCTCTGTCTCCATAGTTTATTGATTCAAATTTATCAGAGTTAAATACCATCCTGTTTACCTCTGCCCAATCATATACTTTGTTAAGGTCTCTTTGTAGCGCGTTCCTATCTTCATCACAAGTAATTTCTCTACTTATTCTTGTGTCATCGGCGAAACTACTCACTACCGAGTCCTTAACATTACTGTCTATGTCTACAATCATAATAACAAACAGTACTGCAGCTAACACCGTGCCTTGTGGCACACCGGAAATTACCTTAGCTTCATCCGATTTCTCATCGTTTGCAATAACTATCTGTTTTCTGTTGTGTAAAAATGCTTTTAACCATCTTTCTACTTTATCCACTATATTATGTTTTCTAATTTTCTTCGCTAATATATTATGGTCTACCTTTTCAAAAGCTTTTGCAAAGTCTAGATAAACCACATCTGTTTCATTTCCGCTTTTCATTCAGACGTTAATTCATAATTGTTGGGTCAGACTCCCAAATAACTTGATAGGTAGGAATTAATATAATGTAGATAGTTTGAAACCAATTAAGAACTGTCAAGCCCGATTGTATCCTAAAGTTGGTCATGTTCTGTTTTTCAGAAGGTTCGCACGGTGCCACTGACGTTACGCAGTGAGGCTGAGAGTGCGCTGCAAGAGCTTGAAAAAAATATGATTATAGAAGGAGTAGAATTCTCAGATTATGCCTCACCAATTGTTACTGTCAAGAAGCAGAATGGATCCCTTAGGATTTGTGGGGATTTTCGTAGAATAAATGAAATTCTTCATGAATCTAAATTCCCATTACCTAATATGTCAGAAATTAATTTCCAGTGTGTCTGGATATAAGTATTATACCAGACTTGATCTCAAGAAGGCTTATTTGCAAATGGAAGTTGCTCCAGAAGACCGTAAATATTTTGTAATTAACACACATTTGGGTCTATATAGATATTTACGCTTACCATTTGGTATCCATTCTGCTCCTGCAATATTTCAGAAGTTCATTTCCCAATTGTTAGCTTTTTATGATTTTGCTTATCCATATCTGGATGATATTGTTATAGGTGGAGACTCACCAGCTGAACATGATAAACGTGCAACTAGCAGAGAGAAGAGCCCTATTAACTGTCCTTGTTTTCATTCTGTTTCTTTGTTTAGTTTTAAAGAGTTTAACTTTACTGAACACTCGTTCCCATTCAGCATTAGAGTGCGGCAAGCAAAGAGCAGTTAGAGCAAAATTGGCTACGTCTGAAAAATAAGACTCTTTTTGGGACACTTCTCCCCAGAACTTATCAGGTGACTCATTAACGAGATGTTTAAGTTCATGTTGCAATATGGGAAACATTCTCCATTGATCATCCAGCTTTTGAAGTAGTGAGTGGTCATCTGAGGGCACAATCAGGGGAAGCTCAGATGCAAGAGGGAATAAGGAGGGGATTCTTTCTCTGAATTCTGATGAGAGAGCATTTTTTGGACAGAGAGTTTAACTTTGACAGGACACCATCATTGAAATTATACCTCTTCTTTATTTGTGTGCATGTCACTACAAGGAAACTTCTACAACTCTGATAAAACTCCTGCTGTTGAGCTTTTTTAATCCCTGCATAACTTTAACTCCTAGGTACATTTGGTCCTGTCCATAAATGAGAGAAGGAGGTCTCTGAATAGCATGGACACTTTATCATAGAGAACTGTTATTACTGCTTTATCTGACGGGAAAAATTTGTTGAACGAACTCAGTAAACTTTGGAAGAACCCAGTCAAGGAACATGAAATATAACTTCATGAAAGGATCATGAAGGGAGTTGATAATCAACTATGTTGCTAATAGTTTCTCAGCGAGCCACTTCTCCGAGAAAAATAGCTTCAGTGCCTCCCACTGTTCCAATAGCCTTTGAACCACGTTACAATTGGAGACAAGCGGCGGCAAGCCATGTACGGACTCCGAAATAATTCTTTCTTTTTTTATAGAAATTAGCCTGTTTCATGGAGGAGTTCACCGACCATTTATATTTGTAATTAATTACTTATCAACACCTTAGAATTATCGCACAAACCGTACGATAATGGAAAATGCTATCGTGCATCGTACCAAGGCCGTTTTTATCGTACTTGTACGATAATTATCGTACATGTGGCAACACTGCTGACTGCTGTCAATTGTAAACAATTCTTCTTCTTCACTTACTGTGTGGGAGATTTGATCCATTCGAATTGTCTAAATTAGAAGTTTCTCGTTCGAATCTCTTGCAAGATAAGTAATGATCCCATTAAGTGTAATGTACAATATATAACCTCTGTATCACATAACACTCTGGTAATAACAAAACAATCTGCAAGGTCAAAATAGACACGCTAAACAGAATTACGGGCTGATCTTATCTAAGAGCAAGAACTGTGTTAGCATATATCCGGCATAATCTAACAACAGCAAAACAAGACTTGCTTTTTTTCCTTTTTTTGAAGAGCCTGTGCTGATCTATCACAATTAATCAATCACCTCAGCGTTAATGTAATGGGAAAAATATTCCTTTAAGTATTAGTGATTTATTTAGGAATTGATTCATCATCCTCCTCTAATATCTTTACACTACTGTTGTAAGAGTGATTGGAACTGTGAAATGTTTTCGTTTTTGTTGTGAACGTCGGGAGTGTGGCAGTGTAGCCAGTCCCTTGTTTTGTTTTTCTTTCGCTCTAAGTATGGGAGGCTGGGAGCGCTGCTCTGAATCTTTCGTCTGCATTTTGGTAAGACTAGCAACACAAGTAAGGATCACGAATGCTCTCGTGTGAAAAGGACGTCTATCAGTCCACCTCTCGTTTGGCTATTTTACCAAATCGTTAATACAAATGATTATCTATCCCTTGCAAGGGATCTAATCCAGGAGTTCCGAAGACTAGGTCAATTAACCAAGTCCAGGAGACTAGGTCAGGGAGAAATTTGGCATGATGTACTGAGTAATAAAGAAACAAGCTGAGTACCAGGAATTTTCTTCAATACCCCTAAAATGGAAATCAGCACTTCAATTGCCTCCCAGTGGGAAGATATCACCTGGCCTCATCAGTATAAGACCCATACATACAAGGAATATCATGTAATAGCAGGTAGGACAGGCCTACCCTAATTCCCAGGCAGCGTAAAGGTCATTAGTCTTCATACCCACCATGTCAACTATGACACAGTACCATTCTCCGACCCCTGTCTCCAGGCAAGAAGATTGACAACAGTGCATATGTATACTAATAGTATTATTATTCTCGTATATCGCATATCTTAATGTCATGGTGAGGGAAAAATCCTTCCATGACATTTGTGGCAGCTGTGTTGGATCTGTAGTCCAATGCTATATTGATCCATACCCACTGTGCCTATATATTATGTAAGTCACTTATAATGTTTTGTCGTATTGTATGCATTTCTTTATACAATATTGTTGATTTTTACCTGATTAAGGCCACGACTTGTTTACCTGCATATTCATTATTTCTGTAGGGACGGATTGTATGTATTGTCTCTTAATGTAGTTTACATTTTATTATTTGATTGTATATAAGTGTTTGAAATATTGTAACAATGGCGACTGGTAATGATGAATCATATATTGATCTAATTCAATTAGAACAAGAAACACAACAAACATCACAGACAGTTAAGAGCTTCACTCAATCCTACCAGGACGTTTGGTCTCAAGTGGGAGATTTTTCCAATCAAATCAAGGACTGGGACCAGAAGTTGGTTGACATACAGGGGACAATACAAAACTTAACACCCAAACATAATAACACTCAACCACCCATAATATCTACACCACATACATCTCACATTCCAAGTGAAGAATGGTTAGTTACCATGAAAGAGCACTCTGAAAATGTGGCTGATATAGTAACTGAAGGAGTTCGTACAAGAGGTGCTAGGAATACTGTGCCTCCCTCACGTCTCATTGAAGAGATTATAGACTCTGTGTGATGATGTACAGTACTGTGATTTTGTACGTTTTGTGTATTCTCTTTTTATTTGTTTGAGATTGATGAAAATGTAATTTTTTGTTCACAGTGGCCAGTAACGTGAAAACCTTATAGTTTTGAGGTAATGAACAAAGGAATAATGTAAAACATTTTGTACAAGAGTTCACATGGTGCCCTGGTTGGGAATGCGATTGTGGTCTTATGGGTCTTGTCTTATAGGAAATTGTCAGAATTTTGCTCTTGTAGTACTGGTTTGGTACATCTTACAGGATAGAGTACACCACTTTCCAAACCCCTTTGAGATTCAAGTTTAGAGTTGTTTCTAGCCAAGAGCTCGAGTTTGATAATCATTAGGACGCCTCAATAGGAGTAAATTCTGTCTTCACATGTGGAGAACTCTTTTGTTGCAGAGTGATGTGACATCCTGTGGAAGTGGAGTCCATCCAACCCCAGTATTAGGCTAGACAAAGCTATTAGGAAAGCTGTATTGAACGCACACCTATAGGGTAGTGTCCCCATTTAGTACTCAAGAGTATCCTTGCTGTATGTTGCTGCAAGAGCCCCTTTAGTCTCTAGTTGAGATCGTTGCTTGTTTCTACTGTACAAAACCTGTTTTTCCACAGTCGCAGACCCATCTAAGGAGCTGTTTGGTTCCGTTAGGAAAAGTTGTCCTTGATATTAGAGTAGACATGAATCAATTCTTCCCCGAGGGAAAAGCTTTGTAATGGGAAAAATATTCCTTTAATTATTAGTGATTCATTTAGGAATTGATTCATCATCCTCCTCTAATATCTTTACACTACTGTTGTAAGAGTGATTGGAACTTGAAATGTTTTCGTTTTTGTTGTGAACGTCGGGAGTGTGGCAGTGTAGCCAGTCCCTTGTTTTGTTTTTCTTTCGCTCTGAGTATGGGAGCGCTGCTCTGAATCTTTCGTGTGCATTTTGGTTAAGACTAGCAACACATGTAAGGATCACGAATGCTCTCGTGTGAAAAGGACGTCAATCAGTCCAACTCTTATTTTGGCTATTTTACAAAATTGTTAATACAAATGATTACCTATCCCTTGCAAGGGATCTAGTCCAGGGATCTAGTCCAGGGCTCTAGTCCAGGAGTTCCGAAGACTATAGTCCGACAGATCTAAACTGATAGATTGTTTACATCCTTGAGAAAAACCCTGTGCCAGTTCTCTCTTAACCTTTAAATCGTCCCCTTCTTGAGTCCTCAGCCATCTCCTAGGGAGGCAATATTTGGGACAGTACCTAATGAAACTGACCGTATAAATCCTAATCCGTAAACTCGATCCCTATTTATTTGTTTTTTACTTTTGTGACTATTTAATTTTATATTTGTTATGACTTATACCCTTAAATTTTGCTTATTATATTACATATTTTATATGATGATGCTTTTCATTAAAAGTAATAAAAATCGGCAATTGCCATTCAGTATGTATGTCTTATGACATTTTCTTATAATCTTATTATTTGAATTTTACGTCTGCCATACTATCCATTTCCTAAACAAGTTTGTAATATTTTGGATTTCATTGCTCTTCATTTTAGGTTTCCCCCTCATTCTAATTCTTCAAGTTATGATTTACTTAAATTTCATTTCCTTTTTCACTCACGGTCTAATGCGTGTAACAATTTTTACTTTTTATAAGGTTGTTGCACATAAACTCATCATTGGGAGAAAAAAAATTATTTACAATAATTATCGCAGGAATTGTAATAATATGATTCTATACAAAATGTACATTACGAAGAATCTTCGTCGTCAGATGATCTTACTTTAATAACAGCTATCCTTTGCAGCATCGCCTGTTTGCAAGTTTTCGGAATGCTTAACTGCATTTGCCCGTTTCACAGCGTGCTTTCTGTAGGAATAAATTAATTTTCCTACTGACTATTGTTAAAGCAAGAGTTCATTCTTTTTGGCGCTAGAGTTCTCAGCTAGACCGGGCGGTGGGGCTTATACAAAGGGTAGCTTCAGAGATAATTCCTTTAAACTTCATGGTTTAATAGGCTTGGCCCACCTGCATTTCGCCTGTCAAAGGTAACAGGAAAAGTGGCACCGTTTTTTGAAACAATGTCACGTTTATAAATGCGATTTCTCATTTTATTTACAAATAAAATTATAATCACAATATGTAAACGCTTAAGTCCAGCAAAACATGCTAAAAACTTTAAACTACCGATTTATTGATTCATGTGTTATAAAGTAAGGTATTTAAAACTGTATACTGGTAAATGTGGCAACAGGGTTTTTACCCAAAGACGAAAACAATCTATCAGTTTAGATCTGTCGAACTATAGTAGGTAAATTAACCAAGTCCAGGAGACTAGGTCAGGGAGAAATTTGGCATGATGTACTGAGTAATAAAGAAACAAGCTGAGTACCAGGAATTTTCTTCAATACCCCTAAAATGGAAATCAGCACTTCAATTGCCTCCCAGTGGGAAGACATCACCTGGCCTCATCAGTATAAGACCCATACATACAAGGAATATGTATCATGTAATAGCAGGTAGGACAGCCCTAATTCCCAGGCAGCGTAAAGGTCATTAGTCTTCATACCCACCGTGTCAACTATGACACTACCATTCTCCGACCCCTGTCTCCAGGCAAGAAGACTGACAACAGTGCATATGTATACTAATAGTATTATTATTCTCGTATATCGTATATCTTAATGTCATGGTGAGGGAAAAATCCTTCCGTGACAATAAAATTCTTCTTTTGTGTTATTTCACTTTGTAGTACCACTGTTATAACATGAGCTCGTGCAATCATAAGATGCATTTATATTTAATTTTCTCTATTTACCTTTATTTCTCAATAAAGTTTGGCAGCTGCCCGTTATGGGTGTACAAACATCTGTGAGAGACTGATTGTCTTTGTACATGGCGTATGTTCCGATTATTTGACCTTGAACAGAAAAATCTATCAATATCATTCTGCTATTGAGTGGTACGGGGTGTGTGCATCTTGCCAACACCTGACTTGAACAAATGTGGCTAAGTTTGTTCCCTTAATTTTCTGTAAAAACAACAACTATTGCTAGTATCGCTAGGCCAGTCTAGGAATATATATATATATATATATATCATATATATTATATATATATATATAGAATAACTTGATCACGAAGTATATAAAACGTGATGCTATGTATAAATATGTGTGTGTGTGTGTTTTATAAATATCGTGTGTGTGCGTGTTTTATTAATATCGGCCGTTTTGGACTGATAGGAAACTGAACATTTTCAGTTTTAAAAGGCAAATAAAATTACAGAGTAACGTGGTACTTTAGGGACTGAGAAGTCGAGCCCAAATTCTGCCTTAAGTTAATATCTCCCTGAATATATGCCCTTCCCAAATCCTTGTTTTCTTCTCTTTCTGCTCTTGGACTTCTTTTGTATTCCAGGTCGTGGGAAGTGAGACACCTCCCCAAGGCATTTTAGTCGCCAGAGCAATAATGTTGTTCTGGTCTGACGAAGAAAGTCAGTAACGAGCGAGCCACCGGAGAAGGAGGATCTCCTCCAACCTTACAGAGCCTCCCAGAGGTGGCATCCTGATCTCGCTCCATTAATGACCGAAGTGAAGCAACCATTGAGCTAGCTTGCCAACTCTACTAACCTAAGGAAGAGCCCACTCATGCTTTGCTAAAGCATAGACAATTTTCATAATGTACATATGGAATAAGAGAGAGAGTCTGCTCTTAAGGTTTATTCTCTGTTTCGAACTTTTCATCTTTCATTGTCCCTTTCTTTGTTATCTACAAGTACAGTGAAATTTGTCAAGTATCCCGTTGAAGTAGTGAATTAATTCTCCCTTTTGACAGTGATATTTAAATATATATGTGTGAATTAATAACCTAGAATCTTGCTTTTGTTATCTATGTCCCTGTGATATGTCTATTTGAGGTCATTTATACTCCTCTGACATATCTCTACATTCCAGGAGTCGATATCCGTGTATATGATTTGTGCCAGTGATTTCTTAACACAAGTTGCCTCAATTCCAAACCAATGAACCGATGCATTCAAGAATGATTAAATTATCTGGGGACAAATTTCCCCGTGGGTTTTTGTTCATCAGTGGATAGATACTATTCAATAAGAGTTTCCGTTTTCCTTGCTGAAAATTGATTCCCTACAATGTAAATAAATTAACATTTACTTAATCAAGGTGTCTCTCTGGCGACCTTCCACCTCCTTTTCACACTTGTTTTGCTTTATGAATCTGAGCTTTATTAGCAAATACTAGAACTAGACCTCTTGGTATAAATACCACCTTTTCTGTCTTTTTCTCATCTACTGAAGAGGGAGTCAGCAGTCTCTGAAATATAGTATTTCTCTCTCTATATTTTGGTGTTTTCATGGGCTCCTTTTATTAGATGGAATTCTGTTAGACATACATTTTTTACAATCTATATATATATATATATAATATATATATATATATATATATATATATTATATATATATAATATATATTATATATTTGGCATAAGCTTTTAAAGTTTTATAGTAGTATGACATTTCAAGGGTGTAAAGCAACATTTTTTAGTTTTCAAATTTTTTTTTATTATATACCATTCATTAAGATATATACATGTGCAAAAATTGTTACATTATCTCCCTTCTACATAGTTTTATGTGTAAAACATGAGATCGCAACTTTTTATTGGATTTTATAATGCAAACTGTATAAATAGGTAAACTTATAAATAAAATATTTAGTGTAAAGAACCTTTTCCCGTAAAAGAATAACAGCATACGAACACAATACAATAATAACAAGTCATAATAAAGGTCGGTTTTGATATTTATCCTTCAAGAAAATGGAAGAATGAATGGTGCTAGGCATTTCATGATCTGATGACAACGATAATTCTGGGTGGTGCTTCTGCGGCTCAGAATAATCATCGACGCACCCTTGATACACGTAAATGCCACAGACTTCTTTATTTGTTCTCAGTGTTATCAATCATTCTAATTCTCTTCATTTCAAGATCTAAGCCCGGAGTTTTTTACTTGCTTCTTTTTATTTAATTTTTTCTAGCTTCGCGATATTTTTGCTCTGATAGTTCTAGTATTTTCCATACCTCATGAGAAACAATACAAAAATTAATCCCTATAATGTTGTGATGAGTGTAAGACGAAGGAAAGGAAGCTCCTTGTTTATCACGATAATAAATGATGAATATGGTGAATTCCATTAACAATGACGTAGTCCTCCGCATTCTATTTTATGGGCTAACATCACTCACACGTTCTTGCTCTCACAAAATCTGAAGATGATTCTGCACTGCGATATGGATATTAGTATTCTGAAAGGTAAAGAAGGGCATTGTAATTTGTGTGTGTGTTACATTAAACACTATACAACGTTTAAATAAGCACTTAGTAGATTTAAACAACTATTATTTTTCATCTGTGAATCTGTATGAAACCTGTGTATTAGTCGAAGGAATAAAGCGTTGAGGAGGCGAAGCGTCCTCATACTTACCCAGGCAACAACCGCAGTCATTCCCACTCCCACACATACGTTCGATGTATTTGCCGTATTTGCACGCCTCCTTGGAACAACAGAAGCCTCCTTTTTTGGTGCACTTGTTACTCTTCTCGCACGTGTCGGGAGCGCAACATTTGCAATTTTCTCCTCTGCATCCATTGCTTATCTCAACCTCGCCTTTACCACACTTCTGCTTGCATGCACCGTTGGCTTTTTTACAGGACTTTCTCTCCTTGCATTTCTCCTCTGTGAAGGAGAAAGTATCAAAATCATCTCCTTTATTCTAAGAAAATGCGAATTTGAAACTAGGCCCCGCTAAATCTAATGAACTTGCACTCATCAAGTAGGGTACTCTTTTGAGTTAGCAAGTCCTCTTTCTGAGGGATACTGCAACTTTTGACACCAATACCATTAGGCCTAGCACTTAGTTCACATATCCTTTTCGGTCTAGGGTCACATCCACCATTACGGGCTGCCCAGGAGCAAGAGCACTGACTGACTCACCTGGCTTGCAACAACTATTGGCAATAAGTGAGAAAAAAATGTTGAACTCGCAACACATTTATAGGAAACATAACCGTATTGAATTTATTTCTATGAGCAATGGTTTCTATTTAATATAATATTATTTGCTTATGAAAATTCATTTTTGTTGACTGACTGAGTTTAAATCATCTAACATAACAGGTACCAGTTAAGGGGTCTCAGCAGCCAGACCTCGATATATTTATTATATGAGACCTATCAAAGTGCCCTGGCCTAGTGGGTGAAAATTCTTAGTTGCAACAGAACAGATCCGCAGGAAAGGGCAACTGTATTGAGTACAACTAATGGCTGCCCCATGAGCAAGAGCCTGACGCAGTTTAGTCAGAAATGAACAATATAACACCCACCTTTCATAGCTTGTAATCTAAAAGATGTGTTTTGCGGCAAGAGTTAAACGTTTGAAATTCGCTCATGTCTGAAGAATGGTGATAGTACCAAACAAAATGATCAGATAGATAAATAAAAACAACTTACCGATACAACAGCCACAGTTTTCAGCTTTTCCACAGAATTTATGAAGGAATTTCCCGTGTTTACAGCTAGCCTTGCTACAGCAAACGCCACCTTTTCCTTGGCATGCTGTGGTCGTTTCGCAGATGGCAGGCTTTCGTTCGGCTGAGAAAGAACACATCAACTAGCTTTAGAGATTATTTAACTGAAATTTTGATTGTGCGATTGTCCAGCAAACTTCGTATTATATAGTTATATGTAAAAACATGAAAATTTATAATTGCACAGACATCTATGACAAGACTTTTCAATGAGACACAACTGACAATGTTGACATTCATCTGGATCTAATATATATTTAGAGTTCTAGAGGTGGACTGACGGAACTAGCATCCCCATGCCTGCTAAATGGAAGCGAGAGAGAAAGAGTAGCAGATATTACTCTTCACCAGAATACAGATCAAAAGGAGGAAAGATCGGGTGAAAGAACAGAGGTCTAGAGGAATGACACCAGAAAAAATAGTAGTGAACGATACTGAGCAGTAGATGGCAACAGATATAAGACTGGTTGAAATGTTGAAAATACGTTAGTAGAGAACAGTATTTTTTTTTTAAAGTTCTGTTCAAATGCCCTAGAGTTGATGAGAGAACCCCTCAGAGTTTCTCAGAAGCCCCGTAGGCAAGATGACCAGTTATCCTTCAATGGAGAAACAAGTTTCTCTGTAGCTTTAAGTCACTTACGGATGCAACAGCCACAGTCACTTCCTCCTCCTTTGCAGTAATTCTTGACGTGGCGTCCATCTTTACAGTCGTACTCACTGCCGCAATAGCCTCCCTTTCCACTGCATTTTGCAGTTGTCTCGCAGACTTCCGGCTTTGGAGAATTGGCTGAAGTTGCAGATTAAAATAATGAAGATATTATTAAGTCACTCACAGTCTGGGTTAAATATATACTAAGCACACCTCTAGACTAGGCTAAATTAAAGGACGGCCAATTAAAAAAATAAGTCAATGGAAAGAGGAAGATATGCATATGCTCAAGGTATGAGAAAAAAAAATATGCTAAAAAATCTGTAACCTCCAAGGGAAGTTGAAGGTGAATATTTCCAACCCTGTGCAGGAACTCTTTCCCGAAAATCAGTCGTAAAAATATACTAATTTCACCAAGTTATAGATGCTTTTTTTAAATTTTAATTGGTAAAATTATAATTACAGCTTACACTATATCATAATTAGAATTGAATTCAGTAACAAATTCTGAGTATATTCATTGTAAAATATTTACGAGACATCCTGGGATGGGGAGTTGCAGTATATTCCCTTTATGACATCTCTTGTCAAACTAATTTCCCTCTAACCTCACTGTCCACTGAGCTACTACAGTTGACGTGTAAGTGTTGCCAGAAGTTATTTATGGCCCGTGGAAGTGATCTGAACACGTTTCCCGCAAAATTCGTTTAAACTGTATGGCGCGAAATCTTGAACATATATACGTATAGGTATGTTACGTGGAATTAACCACCAAGCTATAAGTAAACATATATATATATATATATATATATATATATATATATATATATATATATATATATATATATATAAATATATATATATATATATATATATATATATATATATATATATATATATATATATATGCAGAAGCCAGGTACTATGTCGTACCTCAAAGTAAATGGGGATACAATCCACAATGAAGTAAAATCCTCTTGTAGTTTAAAATATGTATTTCTTGTACAGGATTAGTGAACAAGACCACAGTTGATGGTCGAAAGCTTTAATCCTGTACAAGAAATATATATTTTAAACTACAAGAGGATTTTACTTCATTGTGGATTGTATTCCCCAATATTATATATATATATATATTATATATTATAGATAATATATCATACATATATTACTATAATACTATATATATAATATTAATATATTATATATATTATAGATAATATATATATATATATAATTAACACACACCACACACAACACACACCACACACACATATCTATTAATATATATATATATATATATAATATATATATATAGATAATATATACATATTATCACCCCAGGCCACAAGAGGCGAATTTCCACAAAAAGGGTCAAAAGAATGGAACTTAAATGGCAGTAAGTCTCTCCGAAGCGTTAAGTAAACTTTATAGTCATTGCAAAATTGTACTTAATGTGGTATTTATACTTAATGTGGTATTCTTTAAATGCCCTAGAGTTGATGTGAAAACCCTTCAGCGATTCTCAGAATCCCCAAAGACAAGATGACCAGTCATTCATCAATGGAGAAAAATTGAGGTGACTAGAAGAGGCCAAAATCAAGAAGCTCTGTAACTTTAGGTCACTTACGGATGCAACACCCGCAGTCACTTCCTCCTTTGCAGTATTTCTTGACGAAGTATCCATCTTTACAGTCGTGCTCACTGCCGCAATAGCCTCCCTTTCCACTGCATTTTGCTGTTGTCTCGCAGACTTCCGGCTTGGGAGAATTGGCTGAAGTTGCAGATTGAAAAAATGTGAAGATGTTATTAAATCACTCGTAGTCTGGGTTAAATATTCTATTAAGCACGCCTCTACACTAGACTAAATTAAAGGACGGTCAATTAAAAAAAATCAATGGAGAGAGGAAGATATGTATATGCTCAAGGTATGAGAAAAAATCTTTAAAAAAAAATCTGTAACCTCCAAGGGAAGTTGAAGGTGAATATTTCCAACCATGTGCAGGACCTCTTTCCCGAAAATCAGTCGTAAAAATATACTAATTTCACCAAGTTATAAATGCTTTTTCTAATAGTTTTTTTTTTTATTTTCATTGGTAAAATCATAATTACTGCTTACACAGTATCATAACAAATAGAATTAAATTCTGTAACAAATTCTGAGTATATTCATTGTAAAATATTTACGATACATCCTGGGATGGGGAGTTGCAGTATATTCCCTTTATGACATCTCATGTTAAACTAATTTCCCTCTAACCTCACTGTCTACTGAGCTACTACAGTTGACGTGTAAGTGCTGCCAGAAGTTATTTATGGCCCGTGGAAGTGATCCGAACACGTTTCCCGCAAAATTAGTTTAAACTGTATGGCGCGAAATCTTGAACATATAAACGTATAGGTATGTTACGTGGAATCCACCACCAAGCTATAAGTAAACATTTATATATATATATATATATATATATATATATATATATATATATGTGTGTGTGTGTGTGTGTGTGTGTGTGTGTCACCAGGCCACAAGGGGCGAATTTCCACAAAAAGGGTCAAAAGAATGGCACTAAATGGCAGCAAGTCTTTCCGAAGTGTTAAGTAAACTTTAGAGTCATTGCAAAATTGTACTTAATGTGGTATTCTTTAAATGCCCTAGAGTTGATGTGAAAACCCTTCAGCGATTCTCAGAATCTCCAAAGACAAGATGACCAGTCATTCATCAATGGAGAAAAATTGAGGTGACTTGAAGAGGCCAAAATCAAGAAGCTCTGTAGCTTTAAGTCACTTACGGATGCAACAGCCACAGTCACTTCCTCCTTTGCAGTATTTCTTGACGAAGTATCCATCTTTACAGTCGTGCTCACTGCCGCAATAGCCTCCCTTTCCACTGCATTTTGCAGTTGTCTCGCAGACTTCCGGCTTGGGAGAATTGGCTGAAGTTTCAGATTGATAAAAAAAATAAGTATATAAGCCAACCATGATTAAGATATTATTAATGTCAGCAAAAGGGCCAAAAGAACGGAACTGAAATGAAAGTCAGTCTTCTGAAGGGCTTAGTAAACTTTACAGTCACATATGAAATCGTACTGAATGTGATTATTCTTCAGAGTAGATGCTATGCGTATCTAATTTCCGAAAGACTCATTTTTCATTTTACAGCCGAGGAGGAGAACTTTTACGTTACATGGCATTCGTGGATCAAAGAGAAAACACAATTTTGTTCGAGCCTTTTGAACACTCGACCATTTTGAGAACTCTTCCGATTTAAATTCAAATACGAGAATCGTTATTATTACTAGAAGTAACAATAGATTTAACAAGGTGGTTTGACACTACTAAAAAATATATAGCCTAATTTTCACGTCTACTTTTCTGTAACTCACGTATGCAGCAGCCACAATATGAGCCGCAGTGATTATCTTCGAAATATCCATTGTGGCACTCATGCTCTTGGGAACAGTAGCCTCCTTTCGCTGTGCATTTCGGCATGTCGTGACACTCAGCTGGAAAATTAAATAAACAATCTGAAGGTGAGGCCAGACACTGAAATGCCACGAAAACAAATGGGAGTAGAATGAACTCAAGTTAAAAAGCAATAGCGACTCGGAGCTCATAAATCTCCCCAGTTCTTCAAGAGAGGAGTCTACGGGGTCGTTCAGGAGAGCTACCATATGTCCCCTCATCCTTTCCTTTTCTTCTTACCTTAAAGGTTTGGAAAAGCCGAAGGCACTACTAGATTGTTCACCCCAATTACCTCTTCTTTCCCACCGTTATCCCTACACTAAGAGGTTGGTTGCCTGATGCGCCTTTCCTTACAACATCAGCAATGGTTTATTATTTGGCAGAGGGCTTTTTACGACCGCATGCCCTTGCTGTCATCAACTACAGTTATTGGCGGTGGGCCTCGCCTTGGACTTAAAATGTCCACCTGCAAGGCAGCAGTTTCCACAGTTATTGGCAGTGGGCCTAGCCTTTGACTAAAAAGTCTACCTGCAAGGCAGCAGTTTCCACAGTTATTGGTGGTGTTCAAACCCATTTACCTATTCTATAATAATAGATATACTAGATATATATTAATGGTCGTGCGCGGTAAATTGATTCTACGAAAGAACCGATGTTTCCTTTAGCAAAGGCCAAACAGTCAAAAGCTTATGTCAAAACCATATATATAAATTTTTACCACATCACCGTGATTCATATACATACATCGAGCTACTAATGTCTTTTCATATCCGATTCGCCCTACCTCGGAATTAATATATTTTCATACGTGTTAACCGAAGTGGAATTTTTTAGTTGATAATAATTTCGTCCTCTCGTAGGTTCTAACCAGTGTCCAGCGGACTGAGGAGAAATCAGGACTCCAGTCGATAATGTCACTGGAGTCCTTGGTTTTTCCTCAGTCCGCTGGGCGCTGGTTCGAACCCACGAGAGGACGAAATTATTATCAACTAAAAAATTTCCCTTCGGTTAACATTTATGAAAATATATTAATTCCGAGGTAGGGCCAATTGGATATTAAAGAACATTTATAGCTCGATGTATATATATATATAGATATATATATATATATATACTAAAAATATACATATATACATATACACACACACACACACATATATATATATATATATATATAATATATATATATATATATATATATATATATATATATATATATATATATATATATAATTTTTTTTCTTAAATTTTGACCTTGCATATAACATTAAAAATAACGGAACACCTGTGAGAGTCTACAAGTGGGAGTCAATGGTCTAGCTACACTACTCAAAAACAGCAGAAGCTTCAGCAACTCTCCTCCTACTTACGTGGCGGTGACGGAGTTGGGGGAACACAGCATTTGCATTTGGAACCCTTACACCCTGAGGTCACTTGGCCATGGCAGTCCTCTCTTTCGTCTATGCAATGGCCTCCATAGGCCTTGCAGGCGTCAGACGTCTTGCAAGAAGCCAAGCAACACTGGCACTTGTGGTGAGCGCACATGTTGTTGTAGGAACGCTCCCAAATGGCGCATTTGCGGTCGCATCTCCCTTCACTCTCGCTGCAACCTTTGGTGGTTTGGCATTCTTTCCCTGTGAGTAGGTGGTTCGGGTAAGTGAATTGGTAACGACTTCTTCGCCTTTGGAAAGCCGTCGTTCTTACCCGCGCAAAATAAATGACTGGGACGAAAGGGCAAAGGACAGAAGTCTCTCGATACAGCGTCGAGAGATAGTATAGAATCCGGGGGGAGCCTAACTTGCCTACACTTCATAGTACTAGGAGTAGGATTCTCAACTTTTTTAAACCCTATACTAGAGGCAAAACACTAATTTAAGAATGGTTATATCTCAAGTAATTCAGAAAAAAAAAACAGTACAGCGGATGAGAATGACAAACTGGACTAAAGTATAATGAAATTATGTAGTTTGACCAACAACATCATAATTATACACTCTTTGTCTCGCGACAGCAAGTATCAGCACCATCTGTAAAACACACTCTCTCTCTCTCTCTCTCTCTCTCTCTCTCTCTCTCTCTCTTCATGTTTATAGATTCATTTGCATGCCAGCTTTCTTTCTTACTAAGCACCTGTAAGTTTATGTAAACATACGCAGAAACGTTCTTGGCACGAAAAATTCACCAACTTCAGTTCACCTCAAAGAAATCACTTAATCATGTGAACTTGAATTTCAGACGGAACAACTTTCATTTCATTCAAACTTATTCTACGGGCAGTCCAAGGACAATAAAAATAAGGGAAGGAAGTAGATACAGGACATACGATTATGATGAAAAGACAGTAAACATCCAGTAAGAAAGAAAAAGTGGGTCTAGTCATTAGTGATTCGTAGTCGTATGTATATGTATTCCATAAAAAAGAACACGATGAAGCATAATTCATTGTACTTGAGGCTTTTTAGAGAGAGAGAGAGAGAGAGAGAGACTCACCTGTACTTATGCAGCAATAACACGTCGAGGATTCAGCATTGGAGATATACTTGGTGGACGAGCAGAACTGAAAGGTTCGTACGTTCTCGCGATACTGGGAGTCAAGCAAACTCCGCCGAGGTTGTGGCACTCGGCGACAGAGTCCGGGCAGAAGGTCTGCTTCTCGAAGTCCTCGTAATTCTTGGCGCCGGTGACCTTCCTCGCCAGCTCATCCAGCTCGACGTCACCCATCTCCAGCTTGGCCTGGAACATTTTGGGAGGTGAGGTGGTCTCCGTGAGAGGATTTTAAGATAATGGTTTGATAAACATCGATACTCTTCGTAATGAGCAGGATTATGATTATCGTCATGATAATGTTTAATGGGAATATCATGTAGAATAGAACAGAACATTAACAGTAAAAAGACTTGAGAGGTGTAACAAGAGGAAAACTTCAAAGCAGTTGCACGATGGAAAGAATCGTCAGGAGAGGGTGGAAAGGAAGATGGAAGGAAGAGAACATGAAAGAAGGTACAGTAAAGGCAATGAAAGGTATTGCAGCTAGGGGCCGCTGCATACAACCTTGAGTAATGCCTACAGTGCACTGCAAGAGGTGCACTGACGGCACTAACCTCCTACGGGAAAGAAATATCGAAAAAATGCCTATGGCATACTGGCTTGTGAAGCGAGCTTAAAAAATAGAGAAAGCACATTTACAAAAACAAAGATCATATAAATATGACAAGCTGACATTTAAACAAATACTCTGTTAGAAAAACAGGATAACGATCAGAAAACTGAAACAATGGTGCATGGTATTCTAAAGTATTTTTCAAACTTCCTTAAGTGTATATATTCGCTCTTTCACGTAACAGGAATGCAGGATTTCTGTCAGTGGGAATTATGACAGCCTGATACTCTCTCTCTCTCTCTCTCGCTTGATATAAATATTTTTCAACTCAGTCTCCAAAGATAAACTGTCTGTACCTGTTTCGAAGGTTCGCCGTCAGCACGTTTCATCACAGGTATAAACGTTGAATTGTCAGCAACTTCTTCCACGGACAAAAATTCTGTTGAATTGTCAGGAATTTCTTCCACGGACAAAAATTCTGTTGAATTGTCAGGAATTTCTTCCACGGACAAAAATTCTGTTGAATTTTCGGGAGTGGGTAAAACTTTTGTTGAATAGTCAGCAAGTTCTTCCACGGGCGAAAATTCTGTGGGATTTTCAGGAATTTCTTCCACGGGCGAAAATTCTGTAGGATTTTCAAGAATTTCTTCCACGGGCAAAAATTCTGTGGGATTTTCAGGAATTTCTTCCACAGGCGAAAATTCTGTAGGCTTTTCAAGAATTTCTTCCAAGGGCGAAAATTCTGTGGGATTTTCAGGAATTTCTTCCACGGGCGAAAATTCTGTGGGATTTTCAGGAATTTCTTCCACGGGCGCTTCCACGGGCAAAATTCTGTGGGATTTTCAGGAATTTCTTCCTCGGATAAAAATTCTGTTGAATTGTCAGCAACTTCTGCGGCCACAACCTTCGTCGCAGTATCAGCAACTCTTCCTGGGGGTAAGAACCCCGTTGGGTTGTCAGCAAGTTCTCCCAGGGGCAAAAGCGTCGCTGGACGACTGATAGCAAGCGCCCCCTGGAGGAGCAAAGATTGCAGGAGTAGTATCTTCTGAATAATCATCCTGAGTGCTGGTCGGTCTTTCCAACTTGGGGAAAATCTCCGTGGACCTCTTCCTTTTTGGGAGACCTTTGCAAGCAGCCGCTGTTCACTACGGAACTCAAACCAAAGGTAAACTGGCGCAACGTTTTCCAATTTTATAGAGCCAACCTGACCCCAATTTTATTCGTCAGTGTGAATGGCCCCTAGCGAACAGGAAGTGGGTGCGTCCTGTTAATTAGAACTATGAGGGATCGGGTTATAATTACGGACAAAATTGCTTTCGCTTACGCATTTCATTTTTACCTGCCGATTATTCCAAGCCTTTATTAGCCCATTTTACCGCAACTGTTAGCGCTCGCATAATGTGTATGTTCATTTGTATTTTTCACATCGTGTGTTCTATATTTTTCGTATCTTGGCTCTATTCATTCTGTTTTTCTATGTTTAAATACTTGCTTTGTGGAGTTCTATATGACAAAGTAATTTCCTTTTGTATTCGTTCCATAAGAATATCTACACATAATAAACAACAACTACTACAACAATAATAATAATTCGTCTAGGTTGTTTAAATGAAAATATAGGCATTCCAATCATTTGTTAGAAATACCGAAGTTCGTCTTTTCAAAAATGAATACGATCAATATATCTCTTTATTCGTTCGATTCTTCCGACCAGTATTTATTTTTCCACACTTAATCGTTGTATTCTGCCAAACTTTACTTAAAACGTTAACGGCTACAGACGATTTTCTCTAAGGCTTGGTAACGTTACTATTTAATCAACGTGGGGTCGTAACGGTAAAGGCCCCCTGGGCTTGAACGGTTTAGGTAGGGCACGATTCCCTGAGATGGGTCAGGTTAGGATCGAGAGGCTTTTGTGAAATTCAAGCTGAATGGTGCCGTAAGGATGGAGGTGACAATCGTCGAAAATCAAAAGGGTTTTGTCAACTTTAAAATCACAAACGAATGGTGCCCCACCAACGTAAAAACACATACAAACAAAAGGTACCTTACCAACGTAAAAACACATACAAACAAAAGGTACCTTACCAACGTAAAAACACATACAAACAAAAGTTACCCTACAACGTACATACACAAAAGGTACCTTACCAGCGTCAAAACACATACAAACAAAAGGTACCTTACCAACGTACGCATACAAACAAAAGGAACGTAAAAACACATACAAACAAAAGGTACCCTACCAACGTAAAAACGACATACAAACAAAAGGAACGTAAAAACACATACAAACAAAAGGTTCCTTACCAACGTAAAAACACATACAGACAAAAGGTACCTTACCAACGTAAAAACACATACAAACAAAAGGTTCCTTACCAACGTAAAAACACATACAGACAAAAGGTACCTTACCGACGTAAAAACAGACACAGTACACTCAAAAACAATGTGGGAGATTGGACCCTTCGATAATCTAAATATACTGCATTAATTATCTTTAGAGAAATTTCAGATGTTTACGTAAATTGACATGTGATAATTTTAAAATTGATTAAACACCTCTAATAAAAGAACATATCCGAGGGCACACTCGGAAACTGAAATATCTCCTGGTAGCTGTGATGTTCTACTAAGAAGGAAAAACATGAGTTGGACAAAAATCTTGTATCTGGACAGTGAGAAAGTGGCACGTATAAAGCAAGTTGTGCAGAATAAAGGAGATAAAACGTTTTCTTGATCAATGTCCAACCCGCCATTTTTGTCGAAAATTTGTTGAAAGTTACAGCATCGGCAGCTTGTCGCAATTTTGAGAGCTGTTATATTTCTCTAGGTAACCAACCAGCGTTCAGTAACGATCAGCTCTCTGAAAAAGGGTTGTGATCTGCGACAACGAAGCTATTGGAATACACTGACGATGGTAAATGTGCAGTCGTAAAATTATTGGACCGTATTAACTTAAGTTAACTTTGTTATGTTTCAGGGCTAAATGTTCGGCGGTAACTGTCCCACTTCTGTTAACACATCACCAGCAATGGACTTCCTTACCAGGTTGAAGGGACAATCCTCAATTAGGCGTAGAAGGAGTCACGTGCGTCCAGTTGAAGGCTCCTTCAACAGGAGCAGTCTCATGAGACTACAGCCAGGGGAGCAACCAACATTCGTGCTTGGGTAATGTGAAGATCCTTTATAGTCACATCATCAGTTGACTTCAGGTACATTCCCATCTACGAGAGTCTGCAAAAGTTGGAGCCCAGTGAATATTGTAGACTATCAAGGGACAAGTAGGCAATACAGTTGTTGGAAATTTTTGGATTCAGTTGAAATTAAGATATATTTAACTGTACTTCAAAAATATTTATGAATTAAAGTTGCTTCTGGTGATTACGTGCCACTCTTGATAATAATCATTCTGTTACCTAAATGATTTTGTATGACAGACTGATTTTACCATAAATTACAATATCAATGGGGCAGACCAAGCCACTAACTTGCCATATGCTTGCTTGCTAGCATACATAAGCGGTCACCTTCCCGAGTACTTTGCGATCGCGATCCAGCCCACAAACCTGCAGGTCTTCTCTAATTTGCAGATTTTACATCACAACATTATCCCAAACGTGCTTTGATGTAACTTCTGATACAGGGTTGACCCTAAGAGAATTCAGGAAGAACCACTTCAGTATCATCCACTGCATAAAGCCTTCTGGGGAAAGCAAGGGGAGGATGTCTCTTAAGATTCATCCACACAGTCGAACAATGTTCGACGGACAAACATGGTTTACAATTAACAATTGCCTGCCGATATTTGCCTTGTGAGCAAAGTAAAACAGTGGTATACAACTTCATCTGGTACCACTGTTTGTTGGCAGATCTACTTCCATCGATTCAACGCTTATGACGTCATCCTGCTTCGCCTATGATATGGTAATAATGTTTGTCCGTCAGACATTGTTCGACCTTGTGGACGCACCTTTCAAGGACCGTGAAGTCTGCTTAAGGGGAAACTGTGGTCAGATGCTGTAGCAGAAAGGGACATTGAAGGCTTTGAGGCTCAGCCTCTTGTGGATGAATTATTATTATTTCCAAGAGAAGTGACGACAATTCGAAGAAATCTAACGTTCCTCTATTTACACGAACTGTGGAAATTATTATTATTATTATTATTATTATTATTATTATTATTATTATTATTATTATTATTATTATTATTATTATTATGTATTTGCTTCGGTTTATCCGTCTGTTTATCTTTTGGTTGGCAGGATTACTCGGAGAAAGTCCCTGCTTCGATTACACATAAATTGGACCGGAGGTGGACCTCGTGACTGGGGAAACAAATGATTGAAGTTAGGCAGGGTTCTGAAATTGAGACTAAGGGATATTTTGGGGAGGGTCTTGGTGGTGGGTGGGATGTGGAAGCCGCTTGGGCAGGGGGAAAGTGGGGAGGTGTATTTAGGTGTGCATAACCTCGGGCTTTTTGGAAATTAGCGGTCTCGTAAACATTTGGCGATGAACTTTCTTTCCCACCAAAAAGAGAGAAAATATATAATGAAAATAACATGAAAAACAAGAGAAACATCGGGAATTAATAAAAGCTCGACAGAATCGGACTGTAAGAGTATTTACTCTGTCCCAAATAGAAATAAATGACTCATTCATTCAGCCGGTAATTAGTCCATCAGGCTTCCTGTTCCCAAAGAAGACATTGAGGCCACTCACACGTAGAAAATACGATTGGGGTCAGACTCACAATATAAAGCGTGCACGCACTTGACTAAGCATCAGAGAGGATTCCGTTGTCAGCGGACTCCTACGATAGAACTTGCTCCTCCATCACACAGTAGCGACGAGACTTACCAGCTGAGGAAGAGGGAGGGGATCTCACGAGACTTGGAAGCAAACCGAAGTGAAAACGAAGTGAGGATGATTTTCATGCAGAGGTTATTCCTGCTGCTTTTGGCCACGGTGGCATTTGCAAAACATGCAACGACGGAAGAGCCAATTGCAGAAAATGCGATAGCGGAAAAGGAGGCACATGAAGAGAATGTGACAGCGGAAGAAGAGGCAAGTGCAGAGAATGAAATAGCGGAAGAGGTATGGAAAAGCTTAACATTTGGAAATTTTATTCACATTGACTAAAATTCGAGAATAAAAACAAAAATTAAGAAAAAATGTAAAAATTGATGTGATTTTGGGTAGCATGGTTTTCACTTGAAATTTGTTTGAATCTTAGTGGAATGAAAATAGGGATTTAGTCGAAATTTACTGAAAGTCATAACAAAAGAACAATACTTTATGTTTCACTTCACATGACGAATTTACTTTATTTATATATAATATATATATATGAATATATATATATATATATATATATATTATTATATATATACACACATATATATATATATATATATATATATATATATACATACATATTTATCATAATACATACATACTATACATCCACATACATACATACATACATACATATATACTATATATATATATATATATATATATATATATATTTATATATATATATATATATATATATATAATCTGTTTTCTATGACGTGGTTACTCCCAGCCCTTGTGAGAAGTTCGTTTTGCAAGTAGTCATTGTTGTCGTCCTTGTAGGGGATAGTGTCATCAGTGCACCTCATGCAGTAGACTGTAGGCATTGCTTAAAGTTCTTGGCAGCGTCCCTTCGGCCCCCTAACTGTAACCCCTTTCATTCCTTTCACTCCACCTCCGTTTATATTTCCTTTCTTCAAACTTCAAACTGCTTTGAGGTTTTTCTCTCGTTAATCATTTTAAACCTTCCTCCTGTTAATTTCCCTTTCAGTGCTGAATGGCCTCATAGGTCCCAGCTCTTGGCTTTTGGCCTAAATGCTTTGTAACCGGATGTACAATTTTCCATTTTCCATTCGTTAACTGGATTTAGAATATTCCATTTTCTATTTTTTAACCGTATCTGAAAATTTCCATTCTTCATTCTTTAACCGGATCTGGAATTTTCAGTATCCATTATTTAACAGGATTTGGAATTTTCCATTTTCCTTTCCTAAAGCAGATCTACAATTTTCTATTTTCTCTTCCTTAACCAGATTTGGAGTTCCTTGTTGGACGAGCAAACCGCTCGTCCAACGTACTCACCTACCAATTCGGTAGTCGTGAGTTCGAATCCCCACTCTGCCAACAAGGAATCAGAGGAACTTATTTCTGGTGATTAGAAATTCATTTCTAGATGTAATGTCGTTCGGATTCCACAATAAGCTGTAGGTCCCGTTGCTAGGTAACCTATTGTTTCCTATCCACATTTGGAATTTTCCAGATCATGTCGAAGGAAATCGACGACGGCATGATAAAACTGTTCGGGAACGAAACCAACGGCACCATGTCCTACGAGGAGGTCGAGGCGAAGACCTTCTGCGGGAACACGATCAACAATTGCCACAAATCAGGCGGAGTCTGCATGACGTCATATGGCATCAGGAGCTTCGGATCATCCGGCAATCAGTGCTCCTCGACCAAGACCTTCTCCTCCGGGAACTGCCAGACTTGTCACTGTTGCATTGGTGAGTCTCTCTCTCTCTCTCTCTCACTCCTTCTTCTCAATATATGTAAACAGTGGAGTACTTATTATTATCATTATCCAGTAAATGAAACCTATTCATAATGAACAAGCCCACTTGAAATTCAAACTTCCCAAGAATGTGGTGTTCATTCGGAAGAAGCAAGAGAATGTAAAGGGAAATACAGAAAGAAGAGGAAGTTTCAGCTGGACAACTTCTTTGGGAAGCTGTTCCACAGTCCAACTGTGTGAGAAATAAAGGACCTCTGGAACTGAGAAGTTCGACAGCGAGGCTAATTTGCTGCATATTGGTGCTGCCTACCTGTAAGGCAATCTCTTAGTAGTTTTAAAACATATCCACCCAATTCCGAGATTATGAAGTTTATATAGGAGTGCCTTGTGATTTACTAAGTCGAAAGCAGCACTAAAATCTATTTGAATTACTCTGCACTGAAAACCATTATCAAGCTTACCTTGCAAATGGCATATCAAGTTAAAACCAGCATGGCAGGTACCTAACTTCTTCCTGTACTCTGCGTATGCATATTGACTGACAGCCAAATAATACTTTATATTCCACATACTTATATGGTGGCTAAAGAAAAAGTATTGCAGCAACCTTGGAGAGCACAGGGAGAGTAGATATTGGCCTGAAATGGAATATTTTCGTTCTACAGTTTCGTACTTATGTATTCCCATGTTTACAGTACATATCTGGCCTTTGCGATTAGTGTTCCATACAAGCTGAATGAAATGAACTTTATTAATTTGTTTCGAGAGAAGCAATATGAAAATTAGTTTATATATGCAGGCAGAAGGACTAACAATTACTCTTTTTCCTGAGGCGACCCAAGGCGCACTAAGTGTTTTGGTTGTTGGATGATGTCAGTCATGCGTAGTTGTGTGGGCTGTGGAGAGAGAGAGAGAGAGAGAGAGAGAGAGAGAGAATGGATTCTCATCCTCTGTTCGTGAACCAAATGTTTGACAGTCAGTGAGAGAGAGAGAGAGAGAGAGAGAGAGAGAGAGAGAGAGAGAGAATGCTTATGAAGTTGATTTCTTGTTGCATAGTAAAAGTGTTACACTTCGAATCAAATCCTAAAATCGAGTGTTAATACTGTTTTTTTTATTGAGTCAAAATAGAACCTATTCAGTGCCAGGTCATAAGGGTAAAAAAACATAGCAACCTGAGGGACGCTTTGCATCGAAAATGTCATGAACCACTGGTTCCGAGTGACTAAGGAGTTATAAAAGCCCACTGTCTCTGTCTCCCTGTCTGTCAGGGATGAGATGCTCACAGACCAAAGCCTGCCAAGATTGCGATGGAAAATGTGACAGCAAGTGTTCTACCTACCAACGTCCCTACGACAACTTATGTGGTTACGGGAGTTGTCAGTGTTGTCTATCTCCTTGCGAGAATTCTCCCGCGTGCCAAGCCAAGGGCGGCCGTTGTATTGACGACAGGATTGTCTGCGGAGGTTACGCAACAAAAGACTGTGCTGGTGCCTTCTGCAAGTGCTGTGTTAATCCGCCACCAAGTAAGTAGAAGCAACTTTGACTGCTAGGTCACACTGTAGACCTTCACGGAGATAAATAAGAAATGGGAGACATAGACTGGTAACTAGGCTGAGATCTACTCATAAGCTGAATAATTACTGGAGGCAGCATTGAGAAGATACTCAGTAGAGTAACAAGTATAGGCAAAACACTCTTTCATTGTGAGTTTTCCCATTCAGGTTTGAGAAATACTAGATAACTACGTTAATATGTTATTTGGCAATTGGTGCCCGTGAATTGAATAAGGAAGGAGAAAATGAAAGGAAATTACAGAATGATGACCATGTGGGTCGTAACACAGCCATGGCTGCCCCGTTACTAACAACTTTTATGGCAATGTAAACATTGGCACATCCACCAAATACCGATACCAGATATTGATTCTGTCTGAAAATTCTCTGATGAAGTAGAAAGTGTGACATGAAAACTATATGTTAGCAAGCATGGTGATGAAGTTGATGATACTGTGAAACTTCACTACTTCAGGAACATTGCCACTGCTACTATGCCTAATAATAGTAATAATGATATCATATGATTTCTCTAATGATTCTTCACTTTTTCTATTTGTATTATTGCTCATCACTGTTAAATATACAGGACTTTAGAGTTATTACATTTTATCTACCATTAACAAATTCCGTACAACCTCATGATTTCGTGGAGTCTTAAGAAATTCACTTTAGTGTATTCTGAATATGAATTTTCTTTAATTAATTTATTTCTCTTCACTGAAAAGTTTTGTTTTTAAATTAATATGCTCTTAACCACAATTTCAAAGGCATTTTTAAGTATCATTTGAATACCTTGTTACTTTCTGAAATAATATTTCAGTTCAGTTTTGTAGACTCAGTCCTTATTGTCAGTTTGCTTGTTTTTCCTGTTGTTTGAATAGACTATTGGCTATAACTATAACATCTGAGGAGTCTCTTGGTAGAATTGACTATCGGTTTATTTACTACCCTAGCAACTCAGCCTTCTCCCAAACCCGAAGTCTGCCATACAACTTCGGAATGTAAGCACAAAGGAGGGTACTGTTGCGGACGTGACCACTGTAAAACTGGATATTTCGTCAAGAAACACTGTAGTGGAGGGTATGATTGTGGTTGCTGTATAGATCGTCCAGTTCCTGAAGTCTGCGAAACAACTTCGGATGTAAGCACAAAGGAGGGTACTGTTGCGGACGCGACCACTGTAAAACTGGATATTTCGTCAAGAAACACTGTAGTGGAGGGTATGATTGCGGTTGCTGTATAGATCATCCAGTTCCTGAAGTCTGTGAAACAACTTCGGAATGTAAACACAAAGGAGGCTACTGTTGCGGACGTGACCACTGTAAAAGTGGACATTTCGTCAAGAGACACTGTAGTGGTGGGTATGATTGTGGTTGCTGTATAGATCGTCCAGCTCCTGAAGTCTGCGAAACAACTTCGGAATGTAAGCACAAAGGAGGCTACTGTTGCGGACGTGACCACTGTAAAAGTGGACATTTCGTCAAGAGACACTGTAGTGGAGGGTATGATTGTGGTTGCTGTATAGATCGTCCAGATCCTGAAGTCTGCGAAACAACTTCGGAATGTAAGCACAAAGGAGGCTACTGTTGTGGACGTGATCACTGTAAAAGTGGACATTTCGTCAAGAGACACTGTAGTGGAGGGTATGATTGTGGTTGCTGTATAGATCGTCCAGCTCCTGAAGTCTGCGAAACAACTTCGGAATGTAAGCACAAAGGAGGCTACTGTTGCGGACGTGACCACTGTAAAAGTGGACATTTCGTCAAGAGACACTGTAGTGGAGGGCGCGACTGTGGTTGCTGTTTGGGTAAGTGTGTTTTAAGGTTTCAGGTGGTTTACACTCCTAATTAACTTCATAAAAAGGAACACATATAGTGTCACTCATAAATGTTTTGGCTCTAGGAGAATCTTTTCTTGTATAACATCTTATAATGGCTTTTTCTGTTTGCTAATACGATATATGGTATGCTGCATGCTTGCAAAAGCTGGTTTATGGTTATCATTTGCATCACCATTGCTAGTCTTTTCCTCCATTGGGAGTCAACACCGTTACTGTAGTTCACATGATGCACTGGAGGGTGTTTGCAGTGTTCCTTTGCTCCTTAGTTGCACCCACTTTTTAGACTTTTTAAAAACTTTTCCTCCATTCCCCTCTTTATTTCTTCAGTCTGCTTGACCACCCTCTCTAACCATTATTTCTTAGAGCAACCGTCTAGTTTTCTCTCAGTTCCACCTTTAGATCCTTGTACAGTTAGTATTCTACATATAGAGACTTTCAAAGATACAAACTTCCTGGGCCCAACATATGTTGGACATATGAAGTGTATTTCATGTATTTCATTACCACTTTTTCAAAGAAATTAGAAAGGGTTTTATTTAAAGACTTTGTGTCCAAAGACCAAATTGTCTTGATAGAAATCTTATATTCCATACAGTGTTATATGCCATAGACTAACTACAATGCTGGGGGCCTGAGCTAACTTTGTTGAGGTTGAAAACAAACAGAATTTACAAATGAGGTATCAGAGCGGAACTTATTTGAGGACACCCTGCACTTCATCTCCTTTTTTGTCTGGATCTCTTCATCTTGCTTTCTAACCACTCCAACTCCCTCTCTTCACTATGTAAGTGCAGAATGGACAGAAGTGTCTCAGTGCTTGGCTTCACTGTTGTTAAAATTAATCATAATGAAATCTACACGACTAATTTATGGAAGCGGCTTATAAATTAATCACTAACAAATGTAGACTTCATGTGCATGAATGTTTGAACTAAAAGAAATGCAGCAGACTTGTTTAATTAATGACTGGCTCTTTGCTGCCACACTAAAGCTCCTCACCCTGAAACATGTGAAACAACCAGGGAATGTAGAAGTAAAGGTGGCATTTGCTGCCATGAAGCCAGTTGTAAGCATGGATCCTTCGTTGAAAACTACTGTGGGAAAGGAAGAGACTGTGGCTGTTGTATCATTGTAGCTGTGGAGGTTTATTTCAACTTCTTGAAACTATATCTCAAAGATCTCTCTCATATTTAATTCTTGCTGGGTCATCCTGCTTGCTGGACCTCCGAGAATCCTCCGTTAACTCATTCTCAGCTCTTCGATCAGCTTCATTTAACTTCCGCTGTCTGTTGCTCATTATAGTCTTCATTCTCATGTTTCTGGTGGAATTCCTCAGAGCTTTACTTGCTCATCCAGCCAAATTCTTCTTTGTTAGCAAGTTTGTGAAACGCTTTGAAAAGTACTAATTCCTGTATACTCTCCTTCCTTCATTTGGTAGCACTCTAATGTTGTTCGTACATTTCTATATATGCCGAACTCATAATGTAGCCATATTTGCTGTTTCCAGGAAAGTTTTTGCCTGTCTTTCTCATCATTGCTCATGTAGATCTGTCACTGCATTCAGTCCTAATAAAATGAAACCTTCATTGTTAATTCTTCCTTTTATTAGCCGATGTTTGATAAAGGGTGTAAATACAAGTATGTATGCATGAACATACATTAATTTGCTTTATGAAGTATGTTTGAATTGTTAATAATAATTCTATTCATTATTCTATGACATTAACTAGTATCTCCCTCATTAGCAGATAATACTGAGCCACCTCAGTCCTCACCTTGCCAGGAGAAACGGTCTTGCAAAAGAGCTCACGGTCATTGCAAATCGAATTGTGGGTATGATGAGGACGAGATACACGGCGGCTGCAGAGGAAGTGGATGCAAGTGCTGTGCCCACAAATCATGTGAGTAGAAGAGAAATACCTCAATTCAGAGCAAAGAGGTTAGCTGATGTTTCCAGTGGAATTCCTCAGAGCTTTACTTGCTCACCCAGCCAAATTTATCTTTGCTAGCAACTTTGCAAAACCTGTTGAAGAGAAATTCCTGTATAGTCTCCTTCCTTCATTTGGTAGCTCTCTGCTGTTGTTTGTACTCTGTCTAGTATTTCTTTTTCTTTATATTATGTCTCATCTTCAGAACTCATAATGTAGCCATTTTGCTGTTTCCAGGACAGTTTTTGCCTATCTTTCTCTTCATTGCCCATGTAGATATATAACTGCATTCAGCTCTAATGAGAGTGAACCTTCATTGTTAATTCTTTCTTTTATAAGCTTTTCTTTGATAAAGTACGTATAAATACAAGTATGTATGCATGAACATACATTAATGTGGTATATGAAGTATGTTTGAATAGTTGATAATAATTTTATTCATTATTCTATGAAATTAACTAGTATCTCCCTCATTAGCAGATAATACTGAGCCACCTCAGTCTTCAACTTGCCAGGAGGAACAGTCCTGCAAAAGATCTCAGGGTCATTGCAAGTCGAGATGTGGGTATGACGAGTCCGAGATATACGGCGGCTGCAGAGGAAGTGGATGCAAGTGCTGTGCCCGCAAATCGCGTGAGTAGAAGAGTCATTCCTCAATTTAAAGAAAGGAGGTTAACTGATGTTGATATCAGAACGTCATAAGTTTAACCTTTCATAAGGCTCATAGTCATGTGGTAAAAACTGTACGAAAAATATTCATGTTGCAATTTAACATTGCTAACAAGATAGCGTTGCTCTGATATAAAAATCCAAAAATGAAATGTTTAATGAAATAATCATAAAAAAAATAGTCAAGGATATCCTCTTTACATTTCAGACCCATCCCCGTATGGCCGTTCAATCTTCCGCGATGATGATGATGATGACAAATAGAACTTTGTGATGTAACTGGATTATGCCACCATCTTTCCTCCCAGGGCTCACCAAAGAACACATCTGTCTTTCAAGAGAAACTCAAATGATCTCGTCCGTTGAAGAATTTGACACAAATTGTTATATATAATTCTCTATCTTTTGTTCCTCCGTCCTTTACTCAGTACAAAGTATATCGTGTGGAGGTTTCCAGCCTTCATGTTGTCCTATTCATGTTAATTTTTCCCTCCTTTGCACAGTTATGGATAACTTCACTAAATAAAAAGAAAACACAAACCTGCAGGAAAATATTAAGGTGAAGCAACTGAATAAGGCCTGGCTCATAATATGAGGGAAGTTGAAAAAGATGTGGGAATCGCTACAATTTTGTGTGACCTTCCAAAAATGCGAATGCTGATCAGCAAAGAGGAAAAACCACTGTAGCACAAGAATGAAGATAAAGAAAGAAGGGTTGTTGCAGAATACGAATCGAAGTAGATAAAAGAAGAACAGTATGGAATGAGTGAGACAGAAGAGCCAGTCCTGAGTCAAGATGAAGACTGTAATAGTCTATGTCTAATGTGCATTTTGTACCTGTGACTGAGGAAATGGAAACAATTGTTAGGGAAATATAAAGCTTACATGGACATTTACAAAATTAGTACGGAATTTTTTTCAAATCATGACACTGCCATGTTTGGAATATAGAATCTAATGCCCAATCTTTATTACTTTGATTATCTTGACAGACGCACTTTTGTTGAAGTTTATAATGAACTTACTTTTGTTATGTTTCATTAATTTTGTTATATTTTCTTTTGTCCTTAAACTTAAGACATAAGAATTTCTTGTGTTTGCTTCCCAGATGCCTATGGGTAGTGGGGAAGCAACCTTACTGTGGAGATGAAATGTTTCCACCCTAGTAACTATATTTTGAGAGTGGCTTTACTAATTTTGTTTTTACTTCTTTGCACTTTCATGTTTCAATAAATTGAATTTTAAGCAATTTCTGTTTTCTCTTTACCCTGGAATTATGTTAGTGTGGAGGTTTTAAGGGATAAACTAAACCCATGACTCGTTTTTTCACCTGTTGATGTGGGGTTAAACAAATCACGTGTTAAAGTGATGATGATTATTATATGGATAAATACTATATATAATATAGATATAATATAATATATAATATAATATATCTATATATATATATACATATTGTGACGAAGTGGCGTAGAGTATCTGGGTCTGGATACCATTAATACTTGGGGGGGGGGGGGGGGGGAGTGGGGAAGAGTATCTGGGTCTGGATACCATTAATACTTGGTGCATGAAATAGTCAAAGATCTGTGTCTGGACACCATTAATATTTGTTAACCCGAATTGCCAAGTATCTGGTTACTACACTTACCATTTGTACTTGCAAATACAAGAGACCCTTTTATTCCTGGGTCTGGAACACCCTTTGTACTTAGGGAACAGTTCATTCAAGTACCTGGTTGTTACTTACCTCACTACAGACAGACACCTGACCCTTCATCACAAATACTAAACGACTGAATACTCTAAAGGTAAGAGTGATCCCTTTCTTCTAACTGAACAGTCAAGAAAACAATCAGTCTAAGTTCATTAAAATATGTGTGAGGTAATCTTAATTAAAGGGCATCACTTGTGTAAATTCAAATTTAAGTATTTCCCTGATTCTGTTTTATCTGTGGGAAACATCACAGTTATCACTCTATATTTCTACCTAAACAAAATAAAATATAGCTTAACATATACTGGGATTGGAGTAAAATACTCATATAAAATTTAAATACAAAAATTTATTTCTAAATTCAAAATTTATCAGTGAAATTCACAATCTCAGGGAAATTGTTATTACTTGAAAACAAAAGTTTAATTAATTCTTGAATTAATTCTTAAGCAAAATTAAATCAAAGTTTATCAAGAAAATTAATTAAATTAAATCATAAAGCAATAATTAAATTTGAAATTAAATTTAATTAAGTTCAAGTTAATTCAAAAGTGTAAGACTCAAAATGTACACAATAGAATATTATTCAAACTAATTAAATAAAATAAAGACAATGCAGAAAAACATAATGCATAATATGAAAACAATTAAAGCATTGACAGTACACACATTAAGCATATAAAAATGGGAAATGTCAAAAGAACAAAGCAAAAGATAAATGTTTAGAAATGATTAAACCCTGAGTGCACTTCAAAACATTTGTAAAAATACCTTATACACAGCTGCGCTTCAATCAAAAGGCCTGTTACAATTTTACACTTTTTCACTATTTTCGTGGGCGCCTTCACAGATTTAACAAAAAAATAATACTATGTTCAGATTCCACAAACAACACATATATTACTAAGAATTATATAAAAATGAGTGACCAGCCTCGCAACCGAGCGAGAGAGAGAGAGAGATTTTTAGAGAGAGAGAGAGATAGACTAACGCACGCCGCTCTCCTCCAAGCGAATGAATAAGGTTCTCTCACCCCATAAACGTATGGGCGATTAGTCTATAGTTGAAGGCGAAAACATATTACGTCATCTCTATAGGAATAGCTAATACAGGGCCTCTTTGACTGCGTTCACATATGGTTATGAATAAGGCTCCCTTGTTCCTTCACAGGCTCGACCGCGATGTTAAAAAACTAGCTTAACTCATCTATTTTCAAGGGGTTGGATAATATTGCAGCTTGGGGGGTCTTAAGCTTGTTTGTGCCAATAAAGAAATCACCTAGCTAAGACATTCTCAAAGTGGGAATACGACTCCCTTCAAAAGGCTTATGAGCTTTCACTCTCTGTGTGTCTTATATACTTCAAAATGAAAAGTGGGATTACTTAGCACATGTTATCTTTAAATTTGGGAAATCTGAACACAGAAACAAACATTTCATACCATGATACACAAGTTCTGATGTGAATTAATCATATTACCACAATTATAATTGCATACCAAACTTACATTATAAGATTCCTCCCCCCAGGAGATTAGTTATTCCAGGGTTGAATCCAACGATTCACAACGGGATAAATAATCGGCAACTACATTGTTCTTACCAGATATGTGCTCAACCTTTATATTATACTGTTGCAAGCACAAAGACCACCTGGTCAGTCTTTGATTATGGTTTTTCATCCGCTCTATGAATGACAGGGGATTGTGATCAGACAACACTAAAACCTCTTCATTCCTAGGTCTGTTCACATACACTTCAAACTTTTTCAATGTTGTGATTAAGGCTAGAGTTTCCTTTTCAATAGTTGCATAGTTTTTCTGATGCTTTTTCAGTTTCGAAGACAGGAAACACACAGGGTATAGAAGGTTATTTTCATCTTCTTGAAGTAGAACAGCTCCAATTCCGCAATCAGAGGCATCAACTTGTATCACAAATTTCTTATTAAAGTCTGGGGCTTGAAGCACTGGTCTTGAAGTTAAAATGGCTTTTACCTTCTCAAAGGATTCTTGACATTCTGGAGTCCAAACAAATTTAGCTTTGGGACTAGTTAAGTCTGTCAAGGGAGCTACTACGGCTGAGAAATTTGGACAGAAACGACGATAGAATCCAGCCATGCCCAAAAATCTTTGTAGTTGCTTCCTATTAGTAGGGGGGGTAGCCTTACGGATACCTTCCACATTAGCATTCACCGGAGCGAGAAAGCCTTTTCCAACTTCAAACCCAAGGTACTGAACAGTCACCTTCCCAAACTCACTCTTCTCTAGGTTGAATGTTAGTCCTGCCTCTTGTAGTTTCATGAAAACTTTCTTCAGGATCTGCAGATGTTCTTCCCACGTTGTAGAGTAAATGGACTATGTCATCAAGGTAAGGTATACACCATACCCCTTCTATAGATCCCTAGAGCAGTTGATCCATCACTCGTTTGAAATGTGGCTTGGTGCATTTCATCAGACCCAAATGGCAATACAGTATAACTTGATACAATCCAAAAGGGAGTAATAAAAGCTGACCAGCAAACTTTGCCCATTTTCAATCTAAGGGGCTACCTGATAATATCCCGTCATAAGTCTAATCGTTGGAAACCAAACTTGGCTCGCCCAATACTTACAAGTAACTGATGCTATAAGGAGGCCAAGGGGAGAATTGTCAGCCATACTAATGGGAATTCAGTTTCCTATAATCAGTTACACATTCCGAAAGGAGCCATCAGTTCTTCACTAACACACATGGAGAACTGAAGTGATTTGAACTGGGTTCTGCTAATCCATGTTGCAGTAAATACTGAACTTCTTTCTTCAGAACATCTCGATGATAAGGTGATAAGCGATAAGCTCTTTGTTTGAACGATTTTCCATCTCCTTTGATCTTGATTTCATGTATGGTCAGATTAGTACGTCTGGGTACATCTGCAAAAATCTCTGTGAAGCTTCTAATCACTTCACTCAATTCCTCACCTTGTTCAACATTAAGATGTTTCATTTTATCCTCCAAATTTTCCAAAATTGAAGAATTATTCATCTTGCTTTCAGCTCCCAATTCATAGCCGTCATCGTCTTCTGTAGATGAAGTTGTCTGTATTATTGACACAGTTTAAGTTCTAGCTTCTGAGAAGTAAGGTTTCAAAAGGTTCACATGTATCTTCCTCTGTCGTTTTCTTCTTTCTGGAGTTTCAATCACATAAGTTCTATCACTTAACTTCTCAATTATCCTGTAGGGACATTGAAATTTATTTGTAAGGGGAAATCTCTTGACTTGCAGAAACACTAACACTTGTTGACCAACACTAAAACTTCTTAGCTTAGTCTTTCTGTCATAGTTCCTTTTCATTTTCTCTTGACTCATTTTCAGATTTTCTAAAGAGAATTTTCTAATCTCTTCCAACCTTTTCCTTAAGCCTTCTTCACATACTCTCCTTGGATTTCCTCTTTATTTTCTACCCAATTTTTTGCAAGAATCTTCAAAGGTCCTCTCACTTCTCTTCCAAAAATCATCTCATTAGGTGAACATCCCATGCTTTCTTGATAAGCATTCCTAACTTCAAATAACATTAAGGGTAAACCAACATCCCATTCTCTTCCTGACTCAGAACAATACTTTGTCAGCACACTTTTCAATGTCTGGTGGAACCTTTCCAAGGCACCTTGAGTTTCTGGATAAGCAGTTGATAATTGTTGTTTCACCCCTAATAAGTTCATCACATCCTGGAATAACTTGGGAAGTAAAGTTCGTTCCTCTATCACTTTGTACAATTTCTGGTATACCAAACTTTGAGAAAAACTCCAATAGTTTCTCAGCAACTATCTTGGCACATATGTTTCTGACAGGGATTGCTTCAGGATATCTGGTAACAGGACATATTAATGTCAACAGATTTTCATTTCCTTTCTTCGTCTTCGGAAGCGGTCCAACCATATCTATAATCACCTTGTTAAAGGGTTCTCCTCTAACTTCTATAGGTTGTAGGGGGGCTATCTGAACGGTTTCATTAGGTTTTCCAGCTATCTGGCAGGTATGACACTCTCGACAGAACCTGCTAACATCTTTATGAAGTCCAGGCCAGAAAAAATATCTCACGATCTTCTCCACAGTCTTCCTGACTCCCATATGTCCAGATTCATGAGCTACTGCTACCACTTGCTTTCTCAATGGCCATGGAATAAAAATCTGATGATATTCGCCCCATTCAGCATTTCTGGGTATATCTGAAGGTTTGTACTTCCTCATCAGCAAACCTTCCTTCAGATAATAACAGGTAGGAGTTTGTTGCATCTCTTCCTGATCAACAACGCTGAAGAACAAATCAGCTAACGATGCATCCCTCTTCTGCAAGTCCATTAGCTTCTCTCTTGTTACCTGTCCAACTTCAATGGTTGAACTATCAACATCTGCTACCTCAGCTACTGTAGTTTCACTACTATCTTCAGGAACACCTTGACTACTCGGAGTCTCTTCAGGAACAACAGATTCTTCATTTTCTTGAGAAATCCTTTCTTGGTCAGCTCCACGGGAGGCATCACTCCCCTGGAACAATTGTTCTAAGTTCAAAGATCCTTCACTTGAGCCATCTTGGGCGTGCAAATCCTCAGTTTCTTCACCAACAGTCGTAATTCTCCTCATACTTCTGGTAGTTACACAACTAGGGAACAGGTGGGGGTTATTCTTCTCCAACTCTACCGTAGGACTAATCCTCAACGGTTTGTCTGTCACTACAGGACAAGGAACAAATGGAACACCACCAACTTCATTTCCCAACAGAACATGTACACCGTTCACAGCCAGTGAGTCCTTTACAGCAAAATCAACATTCCCTGTCACCAATTCACAGGACAGGTGTAGCGGCATATAGGAGTTACTTCCTCTCCTCCTATACCCTTCAAAATAACTGAATCTCCAGTGAGATTCTTCTCCAACATTGGGTGAGCACCACGTAACACCACACTATGGTTGCTCCCTGTATCACGTAAAATCTTGACTGGTACCTGCACACTCTCTTCCTGAGTTGCCAGTGTACCCTCATAGATATATGGCTTAAAAGCCTCTAAACTGCTCAGCCACTCACTGCTTGAATTTACATTTCCACTGGTTGCTAAACACTCAGCTTGTTTAGCTTCAGTCTTCCCTGTAGTCGGATTCCTCCCCACATTGTTCTTAACAGTCTGTTTGACCTGGTCACCTCTTATTATTTGACCAACAGGCTTGGACTGATGATAATTCCAATAACACTCTTGACTGAAGTGTCCTGCTCTTCCACACTTGAAGCAGACAACATTAGGCTTTTGCAACTGTCTTGCAAAATTAGATGAGGATTTCACATTAGCTTGCTGAGGAGTATTATTATTTGTAGGTTTCCCACTTATAAAATTGTTCCTGAAACCTGAATGAGACTTAAAACCTGGGCATGGTTGACTCTGGTACTTGACATTATAATTACGCCTGCTACTAATTATATTGTAGTCCTCACTCAGTGTAGCAGCTTTGTCAAGTTTTTTAACCTCTCTCTCTCTCAAATAGGCTCTTATATGCTCAGGAATACCTTTAAAATATTGCTCTAAAACAACTAACTCTTCTGACTCTTCAAAAGTAGTAACTTTAGCTGCCTCCAACCATCTTTTAAAACACCTTCTCACTTTATAAGCATAATCCAAGAAAGTTACTTTTTCATCCTTTCTTAAGTTTCTGAATCTTTCATTGTAGTACTCTGGGGTCAACTGGTATACTTGTAGCACATTATGTTTGAGCACTTTGTAGTCTTTACACTGATCAGCTGTTAAGGCTAGATAAGCACTTCTCCCTTTACCAATCAAGACAATGTAGCAAAACTGACCATTTATCTTCTGGGCCATCCCATACCTGAAGCCACTTTCTCAAAGTGATCAAGAACTCATCTGGAGCCTCTCAGTAAACTTAGGGATTAATTTCTGCACTCTTACTACATCAAATGCAGGGTCTTGATTATTCCCATGGTTAGGGTTTAGAACGGTGTTGCAGGTAAGTGGATTTAGCTCTTATCATTCCATCTCCCTTTCATGTTCTTGCAATTTCTCTTTCCTCTTTTATCCTTTGCCTTTCATCCTCTGCTGCTTTTTTTTTCTTCTTCTCTTTCCTCTTCTTTCTTGTTTTTTTCCCTGTCTATTCTGTCTTTTTTCAGCTTGTATTCTCTCTCTTTCAGCCTGTTTTTTTCAGCTTAATAATCAAACTTTCTTCTGCTTCTATGCGTCTGAGTTCTAACTCTGCATCACTTTTTCTCTTTCTTTTCTCTACTTGCTTATTTATAAGATCAGCCTGTGCTACATTCAACAACTCTTGAGCTAGTTCTAACTCATCATCATCAGTTATTCTACCAGAGTCTATCAATGCTTGTATGACAATGCATTTGATTTGTGCTTTTATCACGCTACTAGACACATGACAACCACATGCTACTGCTATAGCACTCCACTGTGCCTTAGTCAGAGTGGTTTCAGACAACACTTGGATGGAAGGGGCTGCTAAAAATTCCTGAGTATCGAATGGAGCCATTTTTCTCAAATACAATTCTTACAATAAAATGCAAAAACAAATTATGGTCACTCTTCTAACAAAATATATTCCTAACACCACCAGTATAAGCTAGAGTGATAATGTGATTTGTTTCCCTCCCTGGTTTCTGGGGATCATTGATACTTGGTACATAAAGTGCCAAATATCCCGGGTCTCTGGGCACCATTAATACTTGTGACGAAGTGGCGTAGAGTATCTGGGTCTGGATACCATTAATACTTTGGGGGGGAGTGGGCAAGAGTATCTGGGTCTGGATACCTTTAATACTTGGTGCATGAAATAGTCAAAGATCTGTGTCTGGACACCATTAATATTTGTTAACCCGAATTGCCAAGTATCTGGTTACTCAACTTACCATTTGTACTTGCTAATACAAGAGACCCTTTTATTCCTGGGTCTGGGACACCCTTTGTACTTAGGGCACAGTTCATTCAAGTACCTGGTTGTTACTTAACTCACTACAGACAGACACCTGACCCTTCATCACAAATACTAAACGACTGAATACTCTAAAGGTAAGAGTGATCCTTTTCTTCTAACTGAACAGTCAAGAAAACAATCAGTCTAAGTTCATTAAAATATGTGTGAGGTAATCTTAATTAAAGGCACACACTCACGTAAATTCAAATTTAAGTATTTCCCCCTGATTCTGTTTTATTGGGTGGGAAACGTCACAGTTATCACTCTATATTTCTACCTAAACAAAATAAAAATATAGCTTAATATATACTGGGTTGGAGTAAAATACTCATATAAATTTTAAATACAAAAATTTATTTCTAATTCAAAAATTTATCAGTGAAATTCACATCTCAGGGAAATTGTTATTACTTGAAAACAAAAGTTTAATTAATTCTTGAATTAATTCATTCTTAAGCAAAATTAAATCAAAGTTTATCAAGAAATTAATTAAATTAAATCATAAAGCAATAATTAAATTTGAAATTAAATTTATTAAGTGCAAGTTATTCACAAGTGTAAGATTCAAAATGTACACAATAAAGAATATTATTCAATCTAATTAAACAAAATAAAGACATGCAGATAATGCATAATAATGAAAACAATTAAAGCATTGCAGTACAGCACTTAAGCATATAAAAATGGGAAATGTCAAAAGAACAAAGCAAAAGATAAATGTTTAGAAATGATAAAACCCTGAGTGCACTTCAAAACATTTGTAAAAATACCTTATACACAGCTGCGCTTCAATCAAAAGGCCTGTTACAATTTTTTACTTTTTCACTATTTTTCGTGGGCCAGCCTTCACAGATTTACAAAAAAAATAATACTATTTTCAGATTCCACAAAACAACACATATAATTACTAAGAATTATATAAAAATGAGTGACCCAGCTCGTTACGTTAAGTTTTACTGACAGCCTCGCAACCGAGTGAGAGAGAGAGAGAGATATTTAGAGAGAGAGAGAGATAGACTAACGCACGCCGCTCTCCTCCAAGCGAATGAATAAGGTTCTCTCACCCCATAAACATATGGGCGATTAGTCTATAGTTGAAGGCGAAAACATATTACGTCATCTCTATAGGAATAGCTAATACAGGGCCTCTTTGACTGCGTTCACATATGGTTATGCCAATAAGGCTCCTTGTTCCTTCACAGGCTTGACTGCGATGTTAAAAAACTAGCTTAACTCATCTATTTTCAAGGGGTTGGATAACATTGCAGCTTGGGGGGTCTTACGCTTGTATGCGCCGATAAAGAAATCACCTAGCTAAGACATTCTCAAAGTGGGAATACGACTCCCTTCAAAAGGCTTATGAGCTTTCACTCTCCGTGTGTCTTACGTACTTCAAAATGAAAAGTGGGATTACTTAGCACATGTTATCTTTAAATTTGGGAAATCTGAACACAGAAACAAACATTTCATACCATGATACACAAGTTCTGATGTGAATTAATCATATTACCACAATTATAATTGCATTCCAAACTTACTTATGATATATATATATATATATATATATATATATATATATTATATATATTATATATATATATATATATATATATATAGTATATATATATATATATATATATATATATATATATATATATATATATATATGTAAATAGGTGTGTGTGTCTCACTGTAATAGCCACAATGCCCTCTTAACTTCTCGAGTTCTTTGCGCTATTTTGGATACGCTCGTCACTTCAAAGCCTGAAGACCCAAGTGCAAGAAATATGTAGAAATTATGATGACAAGTAGCGAGAAATGTACCCGCAGCACTATAATCACGACTAGGCCATGCTGCAGACCTGACCACAAGAAGGATAAAAGTCTATTGCCTCTCATACATATACCTGTCGTTTTTCAGATATATTTATTAGAGCTGGAATAGACATTTATCCTTGTGGTCAGGATGGCAACCTGATCTCATTTTGATTATGGTATCACGGGTTTGTTTCTTGCTACCGGACATCACAATTTCTTCATGTTTCTTGCACTTGATCTTAAGGCTTTGTAGTGACAAGTGCATCCAAGAAAGTGCAAAAAATTCGAGAAGTTAAGAGGGCATTGTGGCTAATACAATTACATATGTATCTGGTAAAAAGGAGTAGTAGATTCTACATATATGTATATATATATATATATATATATATATATATATATATATATATATATAGTATATATATGTGTGTGTGTGTGTGTGTGTGTGTGTGTGTGTGTGAGGATGAAGAGTTTCCGAGTATACAAAAACCGAAGAAAAGTACAATAACCAAGACAAAACTTTGTAGAAAAATGCCTACGAAAAGAGAGGCGTACAAAAACCGAGGTCTGACTATGTATATGTATATATATACATAGTCAAACCATTATATACATATATATGGTCTCTGAACTTAAGAGATAGCTTGTAAATGGCAGACCCTCGAGCTGTGTGTATTATGACACTGTATGTACATATATATATTATCAGAAATGCCCGTTTGGATTACAACGTATTCTGGAAGACCTCTTCACGACTCTAGGATGCTTTGAAGCAGGTTTTAGCTCCTGAAGCATTCCTGGAGAAATGCCCATTGGATTATATTATCTTGTTAAATTCTTCAAAACTCTAGTATCCTGAACAGATCCGCTTCCTTTCAAGAATGTGGGCTTCCCCCAAAGAAATCTTTGAAGGCTTTCGTCTCCAGGAAGGACCAGAAGCCTTCCCCCTTCCTTGCACAATACTACAGAATGGAATTTTAAGGAGAAAAAGTCGGAGACAAAAGGGTTTGAAGAGCCAGGAGATTGTCTTAAAACCTTCAGAAGCCCTAGAGGCCTTCGCAGCTCCCAGAAGCCCCCAGAAATGCAAATAGAGGCAGAAAGGTAGCCAAAGAAAGGAATATAACTCACACATATATAGTATATACGTACATACATACATATACATACAGTTTCTTCTCAACAAACGGCTCTGGGTTCTGCCCATTCTTAGTTCCTCGCTGGACGAGTGGTTTTCGCGCTCGGCTGCCAATCAGGTGGTCCGAAGTTCGATGTAGTGTGTTCGGATCCCACAATAAGCTGTAGGTCCCGTTGCTAGGTGACCAAATTGGTTCCTAGCCACGTAAAAATATCTAATCCTTCGGGCCAGCCCTAAGAGAGCTGCTAATCAGCTCAGTGGTCTGGTAAAACTAAGATATACTTAACTTTTCTGCCCATTCTTGTAAGTACTGTAATGCAGCCCGCTAAGTATTGAAGACTGACAGATAACCTACATGATATGGTACCTAATGGTACCATATCCTGTATGTTACAGTGTAGCTTATACTGCAGCACAATTCCATATACTACTGCAACATGAGTTAAAGACAGTCGTTTTCAACATTGAATTTTGTGATCAAGAATTTGGAATATCAACTGGGAACCTCCCTGTTTCATTCTTAAGTAATGTTCATACTGATTTTTTTTCCGAATCAGAAATATAACTTCGGTTTTTGGCCATTTCGGTTTGTAACATGTCCACAAATGGAAATTCCCGAGTAATTATCATTGCCCCGTTTCAATACCCAGACGAGAGATCGAGTGTCGGCGGGCATTAGGATAACATCATTTGGATACAGGCTAGCAGTGACAAGCATTTCCAAAATTTGAATAAAGAGACACGTTAAGAGGGCATTGTGGCTATTAAATACTGTCTATGTTTTTTTTTATTTTTTTTTATTTTAAAGCATGATTCACACTGTAGACGGTTAGTGCTTTAAATGGACCTCATACGGTGCGATGTCGGCATTACTTAAGGTTCTTTGCAGCGTCCATTAGGCCCCTAGCTGCAACTAATTTCATTCCTTTTACTGTACCTCCTTTCATATTATTTTTCTACCATCTTACTTTCCACCCTTTCCTAACAATTGATTTATAGTGCAACTGCGAGGCTTTCCTCCTGTTGCACCTTTCAATCCTTTTCACAGAATGGACTTAGTTGCCCCAGTACTTGGCATTATGCCTAAAACCTATAAATCAATCAATCAATACAAAATGTCTCTGATCTTCTCGAAGGTGGACTTAGGAGATTCGTGTTGTCAGCAGTTTTCAATTGCCCATCTTATTTTTAGTGTGCTGTAGAAGGCCACTGTTGAGATGGCCATTTGCCTGTCCGCCTCAGATCTTAAAAACTACTGAGGCTAGAGGGCTGCATATTGTTATGTTAATCATCCACCCTCCGATCATCAAACATACCAAATTGCAGCCCTCTGGCCTCAGTAGGTTTTATTTTATTGAAGGTTACGGTTAGCCATGGATCGTGCGTCTGCCAGACGCCGATGCATCTTCACTTGACCGCATCTGGGGACCAGCTGATTGCTACCCGGTCGAGGCTGAGAGTTTCTTACTGCAGCACATCGAGGGTTTCGTACAGAAAACTCTCATGAAACGGACTCGGTGAAAAGATATAAAAAAGAATAAAACAACGTAGGTATAATGTGGTAAAAGGCCATATGTCCAATAGTCTTTTGTGGATGTGATTGATTGCAGTAATGGAATAGATTGGACGAACGTAAAGGAAATCTTACAGTGTAAGGAGTTGCTGGATTGTAATAGAATTGTGTATAAGGGTGAAAAATGTTACTCATTTGATGAACTCCAGTCAAGGCCTGTGTTCATTTTGATAAACAGTCTATTGGATTCGGAGACACCACTCAGTCAATTGGCCCACAAACATTTCGTGAGTAATGACGGAAACTAAAGAGGCCAAAGTATGTATATGTTCGTTTAACCAGACCATTGAGCTGATTTAACAGCTCTCCTGGGGCTGGCCAATAGGAATAGACATCATGGTTACTTAGCAACCGGACCTACAGCTTATTGTGGGTTCTGAACCAAAATATATCGAGAAATTAATTCCTAATCACCGGAAACAAATCCCTATGATTCCACGTTGGCAGAACGGGGAATTGAACTCGGGACTCTAAATTGGTAGGCGAGAAGTAACCCACCTCGTCAAACGAGGAACTACTAAAGAGGCCAGCTGTGTGCCCTCCATTCATTGATCTGATTTCTTGCGGTAGCCTCTTTTGGTTTCCCACTACTGTAATCAAAAAGTGCTATTTGCGACGCACCTTGTATGTATGTCAATAACCTCCCTAGCCCGGAACTCAACACTTTGCAATCAGTATGATGATAGAGCAGCTGTTCTACGTTAAATAATTAACTTGAAATTGTTGGTTTTCCAGGATTCGTGGTCTAATTTTGACGAACTGTTGTCTCTTTCGTTTTTATTTACTGAAATGCAAAGTTTCGGTCTCTTTACGAATACGATCATGACAAGCGCCGATTCACGAAAAGTTCAAAAACATATTATAAGTAAAAGACCCTAACTACTGACAAAGCCACGATTCCAAGGGCATATATCCGTTCAAAAACCTTCAGGGACATTCATTCTACCTACCGTGTGCGGGTTCGAGCCTCACCGTATGAGGGAGAGAACTTCTTCCTTTATCTCCTCCAAGGATCCAAGGCCTCCAGTGGAAAGCGTATCCAAAGTAGCGGAGGATATTTAAGAAGCTGAGCAGAGTCCGCGATGAATATTCTCCCGCGTTTCATTTTTGTTCTACCCAGGACACCGATTATATTATATCCACTCTACTGTTACCCTGATAAATAACTGGCTCGCCATCCTGATATTTCGCCTTGTAAAGTAGCGTCGGGTAATTTGGTATATATACAGGACAAATAGAAGACAAGTATTTACGAGTCACCGTAATTTGTTACTACAGTGGCTACATTCTGTTATAACTGTTCAGGGTGGAATTTTGAAGAGCAGTCCCATTATGCCACAGACTTCTGGAGAAAACTTCCTTAAAGCAAAACTCTGAGAAAGGAACCGGAAGGAAAAACGGAAAGAGGAGACGACCAAAAGCATATTAAAGCACATTTGGCCGTCATGAATAAGTTTAGTTAATCATTTTCGAAATGAACGGAAATTCGAGGAGCTCAAACTTGCTTTTTTTACACGAACTGCAGATTATTATTATTTGTTTTTCTTTTGTGGGGAGGGTTATCACAGTCCTCCAATGCTCCTGGCTGGTATTCATAGTGTGGGGTCCCGGGTTGCATCCTGCCTCCTTAGGAGTCCATCACTTTTTTTACTATGTGCGCCGTTTCTAGGAGCACACTCTTCTGCATGAGTCCTAGAGCTTCTTCGGCCTCTAGTTTTTCCAGATTCCTTTTCAGGGATCTTGGGATCGTGCCTAGTGTTCCTCTGATTATGGGTACAATTTCCACTGGCATATCCCATATCCTTCTGATTTCTATTTTCAGGTCTTGATACTTATCCATTTTTTCCCTTTCTTTCTCTTCAACTCTGGTGTCCCATGGTGTTGCGACATCAATGAGTGATATTTTCTTCTTGATATTGCCAATCAAAGTCACGTCTGGTCTATTTTTAAGTATCACCCTATCTGTTCTGATACCATAGTCGCAGAGGATCTTTGCCTGATCGTTTTCTGTCACTCCTTCAGGTTGGTGTTCGTACCACTTATTACTGCAAGGTAGCTAGTGTTTCTTGCACAAGCTCCAGTGGAGGGCTTTTGCTACTGAATCATGTCTCTTTTTGTACTGGTTTTGTGCAATTGCCGGACATTCGCTTGCTACGTGGTTTATGGTCTCATTTTTCGTATTCCACATCCTGCATATGGGAGAGATGTTATTTCCATCTATCGTTCTTTGAACATATCTGGTTCTTAGAGCCTGCTGTTATCATTCCTTCAGTTTCCTTCTTGAGCTCTCCCCTCTGTGGCCATTACCATGTTTCATCACTGGCTAGTTCTTTAGTCTGTCTCATGTATTGTCCGTGCATTGGTGTGTTGTGCCATTCCACTGATCTGTTTGTAATTTTCCTGGGTCTTCGTCCACTTTAATCAGTCCTTCCTCCCTTGCACTCTTGAGCCACTCGTCTTCACTGGTTATTATTATTATTATTATTATTATTATTATTATTATTATTATTATTATTATTATTTATTATTATTATTATTATTATTATTATTATTATTATTATTATTATTAATATTATTCTGTATTTGCTTCGGTTTATCTGTGTGTTTGTCGTTTGGTTACACATAAATTGGACCGGAGGTGGACCTCGTGACTGGGGAAACAAATGATTGAAGTTAGGCATGGTCCTGAAATTGACTAAAGGATCGTTTGGGGCGGGGGTGATGTTGGGGCCTCTTGGGCAGGGGAAAGGGGGGAGGGATTAGGCGTGTATAACCTCGGGCTTGTTGGAAATTAGCGGTCTCGTAAACATTTGGCGATAAACTTTCTTTTCCACCAAAAAGAGAGAAAATGCTGAATGAAAATAACATGAAAAACAAGAGAAATATCGGGAATGAATACCAGCTCAACAAAATCGGACTGTAGGAGTATTTCAATCTGTCCCCAATAGAAATAAATGACTCATTCATTCAGCCGGTAATTAGTCCATCAGGCTTCCTGTTTCCAAGGAAGACATTGAGGCCACTCACACGTAGAAAATACGATTGGGGTCAGACTCACAATATAAAGCGTGCAAGTACTGGGCTAGGTATCAGAGAGGATTCCGTTGTCAGCGGACTCCTACGTTAGAACTTGCTCTTCCATCACACGGGAACGACGAGACTTACCAGCTGAGGAAGAGGGAGGGGATCTCACGAGACTTGAAAGCAAACCGAAGTGAGAACGAAGTGAGGATGATTTTCATGCAGAGGTTATTCCTGCTGCTTTTGGCCACGGTGGCTTTTGCAAAACATGTGACAATGGAAGAGCTACTTGCGATAGCGGAAGAGGATGCACTTGCAGAAAATGCGACAGCGGAAGAGGCACTTGCAGCGAATGTGGAAGAGGATGCACTTGCAGAAAATTCGACAGCGGAAGAGCCACTCGCAGAGAATGCAATAGTGGAAGAGGATGCACTTGCAGAAAATGCAATTGCAGAAGAGGATGCTCTTGCAGAAAATACAATAGCGGAAGAGGAGCCACTTGCTGAGAATGCGATAGCGGAAGAGGAGTCAAGTGCTGAGAATGCGATAGCGGAAGAGGAGTCAAGTGCTGAGAATGCGATAGCGGAAGAGGAGTCAAGTGCTGAGAATTCGATAGCGGAAGAGGTATGGAAAAGCTTGAAGATTTGGAAATTTTATTGACACTGACTAAAATTAGAAAATAACAAAAGAAAATTTTCAAAAATTTTAAAAATGAATGTGATTTTGGGTAGCATGATTTTCACTTGAAATTTATTCGAATTTTAGTGGAAAGAAAATAGCGATTTAGTCGAATCTTAATGAACGTTATAACAATGGAGCAATACTCTATGTTCCACTTCACATGGACGAATTTACTTTTCTATATATATACATACATACATACATATATACATACATACATACATACATACATACATCATACATTAGATACAATATATATATATATATAATACATAGCTTATATAAATATATATCTATATATATACATTACATACATACATATTACATACATACATTATATAACATACATACTAAATTAAATTATAATATAATATATATATATATATATATATATATATATATATATAGATATATATATATAATTATCTGTTTTCCATGACATGATTACTCCCAGCCCTTATGATAAGTTCGTTTTGCAAGTAGTCATTGTTGCCGTCCTTGTAGAGGATAGTGTCGTCAGTGCACCTCATGCAGTGCACTATAGGCATTGCTTAAGGTTCTTGGCACTCCCTTCAGCCCCCTACCTGTAACCCCCTTTAATTCATTTTACTGTACCTCCGTTCATATTTCCTTTCTTCAAACTTCAAACTGCTTTGAGGTTTTTCTCTTATTAATCATTTTAAACCTTCCTCTTGTCAATTTCCCTTTCAGTGCTGAATGGTCTCATAGGTCCCAGCTCTTGGCATTTGGCCTAAATGCTTTGTAACCGGATGCAGAATTTTCCATTTTCCATTCACTAACTAGATTTAGACTTTCCCATTTTCTATTCTTTCACCCTATCAGAAAATTTCCATTTTTCATTCTTTAACCGGATCTAGAATTTTCTATTTTTCAATCTTTAACCGGATCTAGAATTTTCAGTATCCATTCCTTAAGTGGATCTGTAATTTTTCATTTTCTATTCTTTAACAAGAGTTGGAGTTCCTCGTTGGACGAGCGGTTTACGTACTCGCCTACCAATTCGGTAGTTGCGAGTTCGAATCCCCGCTCTGCCAACGTGGAATCAGAGGAATTTATTTCTGGTGATTAGGAATTTATTTCTCGATATAATGTGGTTCAGATTCCATAATAAGCTGTAGGTCGCGTTGCTAGGTAACTTATTGTTTCCTTTCCCTATTTGGAATTTTCCAGAATGTGTCGAAGGGCATCGACGCTGGTATGATGAATTTGTTCGGGAACGAAACCAACGGCACCAGGTCCTATGAGGAGGTCGAGGCGAATTCCTTCTGCAGGAACACGATCAACGATTGCCACAAATCAGGTGGAGTCTGCATGACGTCACATGGCATCAGGAGCTTCGGATCATCCGAAAGTTATTGCTCCTCGACCAAGACCTTCTCCTCTGGAAACTGCCAGACTTGTCACTGTTGCATTGGTGAGTCTCTCTAATATTATTATTATTATTCAGCAAATGAAACCTAATCATATGGAGCAAGCCCACTTGAAATTCAAGCTTCCCAAGAATGTGGTTTTCATGAGGAAGAAGCAAGAGGATGTAAAGGGAAATACAGAAAGAAGAGGAAGTTTCAGCTGGACAACTTCTCTGGGGAGCTGTTCCACAGTCCAACTTTGTGAAAAATAAAGGACCTCTGTAACTGAGAATGTCGACAGCAAAGCACATTTGCTTCATATTGGTACTGCTGTTCAGCGATTCTGGTTGTTCTTGGCATCAATTGTGAATGTGAAATATTTCTGTCAAAATATAATTTATGAAAAAGTGACAAACAAAATGGTCCAAGTCATAAAGGTTGCATTGATTTGATCACTGTTATAGATATATGAGGCCTTACGAACAATACCTAACTTTCATGCTGCATTTGCTGAAACTTTTATTAGATGTTTCTCCCACGTTAGATGCGAGTCAAAAGTTACACCTAGAATAGTTAAAGCTTGAGACTCAATCAGCAAAGCTCCATCTGCCTGAAGAGGAGATGCGAAGGGAAATCTGTACGAGGTCTGCTAATCAATAGTGCCATTCCCTGATCTGGTCCATGTCCCAATGGAGGCATAGGGCGGCTTCATTTCTCATAAGTGGAGACTTTCCTACTCTCGAAAGTGCTGCATCATCGGCATGTATTCCTCTTTTTCAGGCCAAAAGCCACATCACTTGTATTCACTAAAAGTAACATTGGACGAAGAACACTGCCCTGTGGAACTCCAGACACAATAGTCAGGTCCACTAAAGATCCCGTCCACAGCAACTCGCTGCTGCCTTTCTATAATGAAATCTTGAAGTAGTTTTATAACATAGCCACCCAACTTCAAGATTCTGACGTTTGTATAGAAATGACTTGTGATTTACTAAATTGAAAGCAGCACTAAAATCTATTTGAATTAATCTGCACTAAAAACCCTTACCTTGCAAATGGCAAATCAAGTCAAAACCAGCATGGAGGTACCTAACTGCTTCCTGTACTCATAAGTATGCATACTGACTAACAGCCAATAATCCTTTAGATTCCACATACTCATATAGCAGCTTAAGAATAAGTTTTGCAGCAACTTTGGAGAGCACAGGGAGAGCAGATATTGGCCTGAAATGGAATATTTTCGTTCTAGAGTTTCGTACGTATGTATTGCCATGTTACAGTACATATCTGGCCTTTACGATTTTGTGTTCCATACAAGCTAAATGAAATGAACTTCAGCTTCAGAGCTGGAATTCAAGTACACGTCATTACTTTGTTTTGCGAGAAGCAATTTGAAAATTAGTTTCTATATGTAGGCAGAGGGACAATAACAATTACTCGTCTTTCCTGAGGAGGCCCAAGGCGCACTAAGGGTTTTGGTTGTTGGATGATGTCATTCATGCGTAGTTGTGTGGAGAGAGAGAGAGAGAGAGAGAGAGAGAGAGAGAGAATGGATTTTCATCCTCGGTTCGTGAACCAAGTGTTTGACAGTCAGAGAGAGAGAGAGACCTTACCTTACCTTACCTTACATGTTGTTCAGGTTGCCCCAGGTCCCTCAGTGTGAGGCACCTCTAATGTCTACCAGAGAGTTGCTAGTACATCTTCCGGTATATTTTGCATCTTCCAATCTTGGATGGTCTGGGATGCAGTTTAGATATTTGTCGAGCTTATTCTTAAACACATCTACACTCACTCCTGATATATTCCTCAGATGAGCTGGCAACGCATTGAATAGACGCTGCATTATCGATGCTGGTGCGTAGTGGATTAATGTCCTGTGTGCTTTCCTTATTTTTCCTGGTATAGTTTTGGGCACTATTAATCTACCTCTGCTTGCTCTTTCTGATATTTTTAGTTCCATGATGTTTTCTGCTATTCCTTCTATCTGTTTCCATGCCTGAATTATCATGTAGCGTTCTCTCCTCCTTTCTAGACTATATAATTTTAAGGATTGTAGTCTTTCCCAGTAGTCAAGGTCCTTAACTTCTTCTATTCTAGCTCTAAAGGACCTTTGTACACTCTCTATTTGTGCAATATCCTTTTGATAGTGTGGGTACCATATCATATTGCAATATTCAAGTGGACTACGAACATACGTTTTATAAAGCATAATCATGTGTTCAGCTTTTCTTGTTTTGAAGTGTCGTAACAACATTCCCATTTTTGCTTTACATTTTGCCAACAGAATTGCTATTTGATCATTGCATAACATGTTCCTATTCATCATCACACCAAGGTCTTTAACTGCTTCCTTATTTGTGATTGTCTCATTATTAGGTCCCCTATATGCATATAGCTTTCCTTCTCTGTCTCCATAATTTATTGATTCAAATTTATCAGAGTTAAATACCATCCTATTTACCTCTGCCCAATCATATACTTTGTTAAGGTCTCTTTGTAGAGCGTTCCTATCTTCATCACAAGTAATTTCTCTACTTATTCTTGTGTCATCGGCGAAACTACTCACTACCGAATCCTTAACATTACTGTCTATGTCTTCAATCATAATAACAAACAGTATTGCAGCTAACACCGTACCATGTGGCACACCGGATATTACCTTGGCTTCATCCGATTTCTCATCGTTTGCAATAATATCTGTTTTCTGTTGTGTAAAAATTCTTTTAACCATCTTCCTACTTTATCCACGATATTGTGTTTTCTAATTTTCTTCGCTAATATACTATGGTCTACTTTGTCAAAAGCTTTTGCAAAGTCTAGATAAACCACATCTGTTTCATTTCCGCTTTTCATATTTTTTAATATGTTCTCACGGTGGACTAACAATTGGGTTTGTGCACTTTTTCCGGGTACGAAACCATGTTGTCCTATATTAAACAAATTATTTTTTATTAAATGTTTCATAATATTTTTCTTCATTACCCTTTCATACACTTTCATAATATGTGATGTTAGACTCACAGGCCTATAATTACTTGCCTCTAGTCTTGATCCACTTTTGAAAGTAGGGGTAATATATGCTAATTTGTGCTCATCATAAATCATGCCTGTATCTACACTTTGTCTTAATAATGTTGCAAGTGGCTTTGCGATAGAATGAACTACTTTCTTTAACAAAATAGCAGGAACTCCGTCAGGCCCTGCTGCAGCTCCATTTTTAATTTCATTAATAGCCTGCACAATATCAGCTTCATCAATATCTATGTCAGCTAAATATTCACTATTTTCGTCCCTTACTTCTATATCATTATCTTCATTATCTATTCTAGGGGTGAATTCTCTCTTATATCATTCTGCCAATATGTTGCAAATTTCCTTTTTTTCATTTGTTAATCTCCATTCAATTCTTAGAGGCCAATTTCTATTCTTCTTTTATTCATCTTTTTTGCGTATGAGTATAATAGTTTGGGGTTTTGCTTGATATTTATTAGGGTTTTTTCTTCCAAGTCCCGTTTTTCATTTTCTTTTGATTGTATAATCTTTTGTTCTGCATTTTCTATCTTACTTTTTAGTTCTATAACTTTCCATGCATTTTTTTCTTTTGTAAGACCTTTTATCCACTTTCTGATTTTCTGGAACAAGATCCTTCTGTCTCTTGGTATGCATGACTGATGTTTACTTTTCTTCTTCGGTATATATTTATCCACTCATTTCTCTAATATTTTATATAATATCTCCGTATCTACCCTTATGTCATCATTTACGAAAATGTCTACGAAAGGAAAGTTGAAGTCTCCAGATAGGAGAATAGTCCAGTCCTTATGATTTCTACATATATCATCCAATTTTTCTATTATTAAGTCAAACTCTTCAGTATTAGGAGGTCTATATATTACTATGTTCATTAATTTTTCAGATTCAAATTCTACCGCTATTAGTTCACATTCTGAGTTACTATATTTCTCATATATTTTTCCTTGTTTTTTATCTTTCCAATATATTGCGGTTCCCCCTTGATTCCTATTTTTTCTATTTGATCTATAAGTTTGGAACCCTTTTATTTGATCATCATTCCCAGTCTCTTGGGAATACCAGGTTTCACTTATATTCATTATATCTATTTTCTTTTCAATTTGGGTTAGTTCTTCTAAGTACTCTATTTTTCTTTTTGAGTTACTCGTAACTAAACCCTGCGCATTCATCACTATGATGGTTTGCATGTTTTCTCCTTCATTTAATATTGGTAATAATAAGGATTTTCCCATGTCCTCTTCCTGTTCTGGTATGTTGTTCTTTTTTTCATTTCCATGAAATTCTGGACATTAAAAAATCCAACTTTTCATAATAATTTTTGATCTTCCGTCATCATAATTATTCATTTTGTGTCTGAATCTGCAATTTTCTCCGTATCTGCAATATCCTCTTGCATAATAAATACAGTTATTATCTCTTGAGTAGAATGTTGGAGCTGATGCTTTAAAATTTTTTGCTGACACCTCTGCATATCTCGTTGATGGCTTGCTTTTTTCTTTTACCTGATATTCTTTATTCCTCTCTTTATTTGTTTCTTTCTTATTTTGGATTTTTTACTTGATTGGTTATTTATTTGATTATGATTCATGGCTACAGGGTGCATATATTTACATTTTTTGTCGAACTTACATCCTTTTCCTTCTTTTAGGTTTTTGCATATTTTTGGATGCAGATCTCTGCAATCATCCTCATAGCCATCTAGGTATGCACATTTACCATATATTTCATAGTTGTGACATACCTTAGGATGTTTGTAGTAACATCTTTCTCCAAATCTGCAATTCCCTCTTTTCAAAAGGTTGCAGACTTTGTCTTTTTTGTCTATTCTTTCTTCTTTCCCGTCATTGTGTAGATCTGGGTAGAGCCTCTTCGGGATTTTCTTTTGTGTTGTCATATCGTAATTTATTTCTTCGTAGGTATGCTGCTTTATTGCCTCATATGTAGTATCAATGAGTATCTCTGCATCCATACTTTTATCTTGTTGTTGGTTTTCCTTATTTTTTTCTGTCATTTCAGTTTTGTTTACTTCTCTTCCGTTTTCCTCTTCTTCTTCTTCCTCTTCCTCTTCTTCTTCATCCTCAACTATTTGTACATTCAATCTTGATTTAATAACATTGTCTATCCATGATAGACATGTTGAGCAAAATATTCTTGTATCTTTTCTCATATCTTGCATTACCTCAGCACACTGCGGATGGGTCGGAATGTTGCATGCAGCACATTTTCTGATTAGGTTTTGTGGATTAACTATGCTATACAACACCTTACACAGTTTGCATGCTTTTGGCATTCTTTTTCTTAATGCATCAATCAGGATATTCACAAGGTTCACCTTATTCATTTTCTTTGTCAGAATATGTTGGTTTATGTATATTTTCTTTATGAGTCTCTTGACCACTTGGATTTTATTTGGAACTTCTTCAATTATTTTCAAGATGTTTTCAGTTGATTTGTTCCAGTTTGAAGGATTATATCCTTCTAATATATCTATGAATGCTTTTGTATCTTTTTGGTTAGGATTGTTGCTGATCTCATAGATGAGAAATGCTAGTTCCCTTCCTGCTACCTCATCGTATTGCAAATTTGCCAAGCAAGCTAAATTTTGCCATTTTTTCCCGCAGTTGGAACTTACTGCCATCTTGTTCTGATTTACAGTATTTCACTTGATAAACTAACTTAGAAGACGCTTTATCCTACTATTTTCACACTAATCTTAACACCGATAGTTCACGAACACTTCTAGATATTTCTCAAATTCTAGACGTATGTTAAACTTGTGATATCTGCTGATTAATCTGACTTCGCGCGAACGTCTCACCAAGCAAGATGGCTACTACTGAGAGAGAGAGAGAGATTAAGAAGTTGATTTTTTGTCGCATTGTAATTAGTGTTACACTTCAAATCAAATCCTAAAATTGAGTGTTAATACTGTTTTTTTAATTTATTGAGTCAAAATAGAACCAATTCAGTGCCAAGTCACAAGGGTAAAATACATAGCATCTTGAGGGATGCTCTGCATCGAGAATGTTATGAACCACTGGTTCGGACTGACTTAGAAGTTATCAAAGCCCACTGTCTCCCTGTCTGCCAGGGATGAGATGCTCACAGACCAAAGACTGCCAGGACTGCGGTGGAAAATGTGACAGCAAGTGTTCTACTTCCCAACGTCCCTACGACAACTTATGCGGCTACGGGAGTTGTCTGTGTTGTCTATCTGCTTGCGAGAATTCTCCTGCTTGCCAAGCCAAGGGGGGATGTTGTATGGACGAAAGGATTTTCTGCAGAGGTTACGAAACAGAAGACTGTGCTGGTGCCTTCTGCAAGTGCTGTGTAAGTCCGCCACCAAGTAAGTAGAAGCAACTTAGACTGCTAGGTCACACTGTAAACCCTGACGGAGGTAAAAAAGAAATGGGAGACATAGACACGTAACTAGGATGAGATCTATTCGTAAGCTGAATAATTACTGGAGGCAGCATTGTGATGATACTCAGTAGAGTACGAGTATAGGCAAAACATTCTTTCATTGTGACCGTTATCCCATTCAGGATTGAGAAATACTAGATAACTATGTTTATATGTTCTTTGGCAATTGGTGCCCGTGAATTGAATAAGGAAGGAGAAAATGAAAGGAATTAGAGAATGATGACCATGTGGGTTGTTACACAACCATGGCTGCCCCTTTACCAACAAATTTTATGGCAATGTAAACAAATACCAATACCGGATATTGATTCCGTCTGTAAATTCTCTGGTGAAGTAGAAAGTGTGACATGAAAACTCGTATTTGTTTACAAGTATGGCGATGAAACTGATGATATTGTGAAACTTCTATACTTCACAAACATTGCCACTGCTACTACGGCTAATAACAACAATAATGATAATAATATAGTCATATAATTTGTTTAATGATTCTACAATTTTCCTTTTTATATTATTGCTCATCAATATTAAATGTGCAGGACTTAGAGCTATTACATTTTATCTGCCATTTGCAAATTCTGTACAACCTCATGAATTTACTGGAGTCTTAAGAAATTCACTTTAGTGTATCTGGATATGGATTTTCTTTAGTCAATTTATTTCACTTCACTAAAATGTTTCTTTATTTTTAAATTAAAATGTTCTTAACCATAATTTCAAATGCATTTAAAGCATCTCTGGAATACCTTGTAACTTTCTTAAATAATATTTCAGTTCAGTTCTCTTCACTCTCCTCATAGTCAGTTTCCTTGTGTTTTACCTGTTGCTTGAATTGATTATTGGCTCATACTATACCATATGAGGAGTCTCTTGCTAGAATTGACTATTAGTTTGTTTACTTCCCTAGCCACTCAGCCTTCTCCAAAGCCCGAAAACTGCAATACAACTTCAGAATGTACGAACAAAGGGGGCTACTGTTGTGGACGTGAACACTGTAAAAGCGGAGATTTCGTCAAGAAACACTGTAGTGGAGGGTATGACTGTGGTTGCTGTATAGACCATCCAGCTCCTAAGATCTGCGAAACAACTTTGGAATGTGAGCATAAAGGGGGCTATTGTTGCTAACGTAAACACTGTAAAACTGGAGATTTCGTCAAGAGACACTGTAGTGGAGGGCGCGATTGTGGTTGCTGTATAGACCATACTGAAGTCTGTGAAACTACTTCGGAATGTAAGCACAAAGGGGGCTACTGTTGCGGACGTGAACACTGTACAAGTGGACATTTCGTCAAGAGACACTGTGGAAGAGGGCACGACTGGGTTGCTGTATAGATCATCCAGTTCCTGAAGTCTCCGAAACAACTTCGGAATGTAAGCACAAAGGGGGCTTCTGTTGCGGCCGTGAACGCTGTAAAAGTGGACATTTCGTCAAGAGACACTGTAGTGGAGGGCACGACTGTGGTTGCTGTATAGATCGTCCAGATCATGGAGTCACCTGCGAATCGTCTTCAGATTGTGAGGACAAAGGGGGTTACTGTTGTGGCCCGGACCACTGTAAAAGTGGAAACTATGTCAAGACATACTGTAGAGGGCAGAACTGTGGTTGCTGTTTGGGTATGTGAGTTTTAAGTTTTCAGGTGGTTACACTCCTAATTAACTTAATTAAAAAATGGAATACATATCTAGCAATAGAACCACTGCATCAATATAGTGTCACTCATATATGTTTTGGCTGTGGGTGAATTTTTTCTTATATGACATCTTATAATGGCTTTTTTTGTGTGCTAATAAGATATATTATATGTTGTATGCTTGTAAAAGCTGGTTTATGGTTATCATTTGCATCACCATTCCTAGTCTTTTCCCCCATAGGGAGTTAACACTGCCAGTGTAGCTCACATGGTGCCCTAGAGGGTGTTTGCAGTGTCCCTTTGGTCCTTAGCTGCACCCACTTTTCAGCCTTGTTAAATACTTTACCTCCATTCCCCTCTTTATTTCTTCAGTCTTCTTGACTTTAACTATTATTTCTTAGTGCAACCATGTAGTTTTCAGTTCCAATATTAGTTCCTTGTACAATTAGTCCTCTACATGTAGAGACTTTCAAAGATACAAACTTTCTGGCACCCAGAAATGTTGGACATATGAAGTGTATTTCATGTATTTCATTACCACTTTTTCAAGGAAACGATAAATGTTTTTATTTAAAGACTTTGTGTCCAAAGAGCAAATTGTCTTGATAGAAATCTTATATTCTACACAGTGCTGTATGCCATAGGCTAATTACAAAGGTGGATGCTTGGGCTAAGTTTGTTGGGCTTGTAAACAAACAATTTACAAATTAGGTCTCGGAACAGAACTTGTTTGAGGACGCCTGTGCTTCATCTTTATTGTCTACATCTCTTCATCTTGCTGTCTAACCACTCCAACTCCCTCTCTTCACTGTCTAAATGAAGAATGGCCAGAAGTGTCTCAGTGCTTGGCTTGACTGTCCACATATCATAAGATCTTCACTGTTGTCAAAATCAATCATAATGAAATCTACACAACTAATTTGTGAAACAACCAAGGAATGTAGAAGTAAAGGATGAGACTTTGGCTGTTGTATCAGTGAGTGACTTGTATTTGTGGAGGTTAATTTCATCTTCTTGAAACTACATCTCAAGGATCTGTCTCTCATTTCATTCTTGCTGGGTCATCCTGTCTGCTGGACTTCCGAGAATCACCCATTAACTCATTCTCAACTCTTCGATCAGCTTAAATTAACTTCCACTGTCTGCTGCTCAGTATACTCTTCTTCCTCATGTTTCCGGTAGAATTCCTCAGCTTTACTGGCTCACCCAGCCAAATTCTACTTTGTTAGCAAATTTGTAAAACCTGTTCAACAGTAATTCTTGTATACTCACCTTCCTTCATTTCGCAGCTCTCTGCTCTTGTCTGTACCCTGTCTTGTATCTACTTCCTTTCTATGTCTTATCTACAGAACATTTCAATATGCAGAAAGCATTTCCAGGACAGTTTTTGCCTATCATTCTCTTCATTGCTCATGAAGATCTATAACTGCATTCAGTCCTAATGAACGTGAACCTTCATTGTTAATTCTTCCTTTCATAAGCCATTGTTTGATAAAGAATGCGCAAATACAAGTATGTATGCATGAACATACATTAATTTGTTTTATGAAGTATGTTTGAATAGTTGATAATTATTTCATTCATTAAAATATGAAATTAACTACTATCTCCCTCATTCTCAGATAAGTCTGAGCCACCTCATCCTTCAACTTGCCAGGAGGAACGGTCCTGCACAAGAGCTCAGGGCAATTGCAAGTCGAGATGTGGGTATGACGAGTCCGAGATACGCGGCGGCTGCAGAGGAAGTGGATGCAAGTGCTGTGCCCCCAAATCGCGTGAGTAGAAGAGAAATCCCTCAATTCAAAGCAAGGTGGTTAACTGAAGTTGATATAGGAAGGCCATTAATTTAGCCTTTCACAAGGGTCAGAGTCATGTCATAAAAACTGTACGAAAAATATTCGAGTTGCAGTTTAACATTGCTAACACGCTAGCGTTTCTCTTGATATAAAAATCCAAAAATCAAATGCTTAAATGAAATAACCTTAAAAAAAAATAGTCAAGGATAACCGCTTTACATTTCAGACCCATCCCCGTATGGACGTTCAATCTTCCGCGGCGATGATGATGATGATGATGATGATGAGAAATAGAACTTTGTGATGTAAGTGGATTATGGAGGAGTATACCACCATCTTTCCTCCCAGAACGTACCAAGGAAAATATCTGTCTTTCAAGGGAAACTCAAATGATCTTGTCCGTTGAAGAATTTGACATAAATTGTTATTTATAATTCTCTCTTTTGTTTCTCCGTCCTTTACTCAGTACAAAGTACCTCGTGTGGATGGTTTCCAGACTTCGT
>NC_061090.1:25797986-25865486 GCF_015104395.2 Macrobrachium nipponense | reverse complement strand
AAACATGAAGAAATTGTAATGACTGGTAGCGGGAAACAAACCCGTGATACCATAATCAAAATGAGATCACGTTGCCAACCTGACCACAAGGATAAAAGTCTATTCCAGCTCTAATAAATATACCTGAAAAACGACAGGAATATGTATGAGAAACAATAGACTTTTATCCTTCTTGTGGTCAGGTCTGCAGCATGGCCTAGTCGTGATTATGGTGCCGCTGCTTGACATCATAATTTCTACATATTTCTTGCATTTGGATCTTAAGGCTTTGAAGTGACGAGCATATCCAAAATAGCGCAAGGAATTCGAGAAGTAAATAGGGCGTTGTGGCCATTACAATTACACAGACACACACACATATATACACATATATATGTATATAACATATATATATATATATATATATATATATAGTATTATATATATATATATATATATATATCTATATATATTATATATATAAAATTATCATCTCTTTAACACGTGATTTGTTTAACCCTACATCAACAGGTGAAAAAACGAGTCGCTGGGTTTAGCTTATCCCTTAAGAACCTTCACATTAACAATAATCCAAGGGTTTAGAGAAAACAGAACTTGCTCAAAATTCAATTTATTGAAACATGAAAGTGCAAAGAAGTAAGGTTGCTTCCCCAATACGCATAGGCATCTGGGGGCAAAAACAAGAAATCCTTCTCCCTTAAGTTTAAAGACAAAAGAAAACATAACAAAAATAATGTAACATAACAAAAGTAAGTTCATTATAAACTTCAACAAAAGCGCGTCTATCAAGATAATCAAAGTAATAAAGATTGGGCATTACATTCCATATTCCAAACATGGCAGTGTCATAATTTGAAAAAAAAATCAGTAATAATTTTGTAAATGTTCATGTAAGCTTTATATTTCCCTAACAATTGTTTCCATTTCCTCAGACACAGGTACAAAATGCACATTAAACATAGACTATTAAAGTTTTCATCTTGACTCGGTGCTGGCTCTTCTGTTTCCCTCAATTCGTATTGTTCTTCTTTTATCTACTCCCATTCGTATTGTGCGACAACCCTTCTTTTATTATCTTCATTCTTGTGCTACAGTGGCTTTTCCTCTTCGCTGATCAGCAATTCCTTCAGTTTTTTTTTTCTTTTTTTTTACTTCCCGCATATCATGAGCCAGGCCTTGTTTAGTTGCTTCACCTGAATTTTTTCCTGCAGGTTTATGTTTTCTTTTTATTTTGTGAAGTTATCCATAACTGTGCAAAGCAGGGAAAAATCAACAAGGAGTAGGACAACATGAAGGCTGGAAACCATCCACACGAGGTACTTTGTACTGAGTAGAGGACGGAGGAACAAAAGAGAGAATGATAAATAACAATTTGTGTCAAATTCTTCAACGGACAAGATTATTTGAGTTTTTCTTGAAAGACAGATGTTTTCCTTGGTACGTTCTGGGAGGAAAGATGGTGGTATACTCCTCCATAATCCACTTACATCACAAAGTTCTAGTTGTCATCATCATCATCATAGCGGAAGATTTAATGGCCATACGGGGATGGGTCTGAAACGTAAAGAGGTTATCCTTGACTATTTTGTTTGAAGGTTATTTCATTTGAGCCTTTGATTTTTGGATTTTTATATCAGAGAAACGCTAGCGTGTTAGCAATGTTAAACTGCAACATGAATATTTCTCCTACAGTATTTACGACATGACTATGACACGTAGGGCTAAACTTATGGCGTTCCTATATCAACATCAGTTAAACTCTGAGCTCTGAATTGATTAATTCCTCTTCTACTCACGCGATTTGGGGGCACAGCACTTGCATCCACTTCCTCTGCAGCCGCCGTGTATTTCGGACTCTTCAGACCGACATCTCGACTTGCATTTGCCCTGAGCTCTTGTGCAGGATCGTTCCTCCTGGCAAGTTGAAGGATGAGGTGGCTCAGGCTTATCTGAGAATGAGGGAGATAGTAGTTAATTTCATGGAATAATGAATTAAATAATTATCAACTATTGAAAAATACTTCATATAGCACATTAATGTATGTCCATGCAAACATACAATGAAGGTTCACTTTCATTAGGACTGAATGCAGTCATAAATCCATATGAGCAATGAAGAGAAAGATAGGCAAAAACTGCCCTGGAAACAACATATATGGCTACATTATGAATTCTGCATATAGAAATGTTCTGCAGATAAAACATATAAAGGATAGGAAATACAAGACAGAGTAGGAACAGCAGCAGAGAGCTGCAAAATGAAGAAAGGAGAGTATACAGGAATTATTCTTCAAAAGGTTTTACAAAGTTGCTAACAAAGAAGAATTTGGCTGGGTGAGCAAGTAAAGCTCTGAGGAATTCCACCGGAAACATGAGGGAGAACACTATAATGAGCAGCCAGCAACTGAAGTTAAATGAAGCTAATCTAAGAGCTGAGAATGAGTTAATGGAGAATTTTCGGATGTCCAGCAGACAGGATGACCCAGCAAGAATTTAATAAGAGAGCGATCCTTGAGATGTAGTTTCAAGAAGTTGAAATAAACCTCCACAGCTACAAGTCACTTAATGATAAAACAGCCACAGTCTCTTCCTTTCCCACAGTAGTTTTCCATGAAGGATCCATGCTTACAACTGGCTTCATGGCAGCAAATGCCACCTTTACTTCTACATTTTCTGGTTGTTTCACAAGCTTCAGGCTGAGGAGCTTTAGTGTGGCAGCAAAGAGCCAGTCATCAATTTAACAAGTCTGCTTCCTTAAATTAGTCGTGTAGATTTCATTATGATTAATCATAACAACAGTGATGATTTTATGAAATGTAGGCAGAGAAGACAAGCACTGAGACACTTCCAGCCATTCTGCACTTAGACAGTGAAGAGAGGGAGTTGGAGTGGTTTGACAGTAAAATGAAGAGATCCAGTCAATAAAGTTGATGAAGTAAAGGTGTCCTCAAACAAGTTCAGTTCCGATACCTCATTCTGTTTGTTTTCAAGTCCAATAAATTTGGCTTATGCATCCACCTTTGTAGTTAGCCTATGGCATATAGCACTGTGTGGAATATAAGATTTCTATCAAGACAATTTGTTTTTTGGACACAAAGTCTTTAAATAAAACCCTTTATCATTTCCTTGAAAAAATGGTAATTAAATACATGAAATACACTTCATATGTCCAACATATCGGGGGCCAGGAAGTTTGTATCTTTGAAAGTCTCTACTGTAGAAGACTAACTGTACAAGGATCTTAATGTGGAACTGAAAGAAAACTACACAGCTGCACTAAGAAATACTAGTTCGAGTAGACTAAAGAAATAAAGAGGGGAATGGATGTAAAGTTTTTAAGTTTTTAAAAAGATAAAAAGTGGGTGCAGCTAAGGACCAAAGGGACACTGCAAACACCCTCCAGTGCACGATGTGAACTACACTGACATTGGTAACTCCCAATGGGGGAAGAGATTAGGAATGGTGATGCAAATGATAACCATCAACCAACTTTTGCAAGCATACAGCATACCATATATCTTATGAGCACACAGAAAAAGCCATTATAAGATGTTATATAAGAAAAAATTCACCTAGAGCCAAAATATTTAAATGCCACTATATGGATCCAGTGATTCTATTGCTAAATATGTATTCCTTTTTTTATTAAGTTAATTAGGATTGTAACCACCTGAAACCTTAAACCACACTTACCCAAACAGCAACCACAGTCGCGCCCTCCACTACAGTGTCTCTTGACGAAATGTCCACTTGTACAGTGTTCACGGCCGCAACAGTAGCCCCCTTTGTGCTTACATTCCGAAGTTGTTTTGCAGACTTCAGGAACTGGACGGTCTATACAGCAACCACAGTCATGCCCTCCACTACAGTGTCTCTTGACGAAATGTCCACTTGTACAGTGTGCACGGCCGCAACAGTAGCCCCCTTTGTGCTTACATTCCGAAGTTGTTTTGCAGACTTCAGGAACTGGACGGTCTATACAGCAACCACAGTCATACCCTCCACTACAGTGTCTCTTGACGAAATGTCCACTTGTACAGTGTGCACGGCCGCAACAGTAGCCCCCTTTGTGCTTACATTCCGAAGTTGTATGGCAGACTTCGGGTTTGGGAGGAGGCTTAGTGACTAGGATAGCAAATAAACCAATTGTCAATTCTAGCAAGAGACTCCTCAGATGGTATAGTAAGAGCCAATAGTCAATTCAAGCAACAAGAAAAATACAAGAAAACTGACTATGATGGCTGAGTCAAGAAAACTGAACTGAAATATTATTTAAGAAAGTTACAAGGTATTCAAAGGATACTTAAAAATGCATATGAAATTATGGTTATGAGGATATTAATTTAAAAACAAAGAAACTTTTTAGTGAATTGAAATAAATTGATTAAAGAAAATTCATATTCAGAATACACTAAAGTGAGTTTCTTAAGACTCCAGTAAATTCATGAGGTTGTACAGAATTTGGAAATGGCAGATAAAATGTAATAACTGTAAAGTCCTGCACATTTAACACTGATCAGCAATAATACAAAAAGGAAAAATGTAGAATCATTAAACAAATTATATGATTATGTTATTATCATTATTACTGTTATTAGGTAGTCGTAGTAGCAGCGGCAATGTTCTTGTAGTAGAGAAGTTTCACAATACCATCAACTTCATCACCATGCTTGCAAACAAATAGGAGTTTTCATATCACACTTTCTACTTTACCAGAGAAATTTCAAACAGAATCAATATCCGGTATCGGTATTTGGTGGCTGAGCTAATGTTTACATTGCCATAAAAGTTGTTAGTAAAGGGACAGCCATGTTTGTGTAACAACCCACAAGATCATCATTCTCTAATTTCCTTTCACTTCCAACTTTCTTATTCAATTAACGGGCACCAATTGCCAAACAACATAATGTAGTTATCTATTATTTCTCAAACCTGAATGGGAAAACTGTCACAATGAATGAGTGTTTTGCCGATACTCGTACTCTACTGAGTATCATCACGATGCTGCCTCCAGTAATTATTCTGCTTACGAGTAGATCTCAGCGTAGTTACCTATCTATCTCCCATTTCTTATTTATCTCCGTGAGGGTCTACAGTGTGACCTAGCAGTCAAAGTTGCTTCTACTTACGTGGTGGCGGATTTACACAGCACTTGCAGAAGGCACCAGCACAGTCTTTTGTTGCGTATCCACCGCAGACAATCCTGTCATCCATACAACGGCCCCCCTTGGCTTGGCAGGCGGGAGAATTCTCGCAAGGAGATAGACAACACAGACAACTCCCGTGACCGCATAAGTTGTCGTAGGGACGTTGGATAGTAGAACACTTGTTGTCACATTTTCCACCGCAATCCTGGCAGGCTTTGGTTTGTGAGCACCTCATCCCTGGCAGACAGGGAGACAGTGGGCTTTGATAACTTCTGAGTCACTCCGAACCAGTGGTGCATAACATTCTCGATGCAAAGCATCCGTCAAGTTGCTAGGTTTTTTACCCTTATGACCTGGCACTGCATAGATTCTATCTTAACACCCGATTTTAGGAGTTGATTTGAAGTGTAACACTTTTACTATGCGACAAGAAATCATTCATAATCATTCTCTCTCTCTATCTCTGACTGTCAAACACTTGGTTAACGAACCGAGGATGAGAATCCATCCTCTCTCTCGCACTCTCTCCATACAACTACGCGTGAAAGACATCATCCAACAACCAAAACCCTTAATGTGCCTTTGGTCTCCTCAGGAAAGACGAGTAATTGTTATTGTCCTTCTGCCTGCATATATAAAATAATTTTCATATTGCTTCTCTCAAAACAAATTAATGTCGTCTACTTGAATTCCAATTCGGAAGCCGAAGTTCATTTCATTCAGCTTGTATGGAACACTAATCGTAAAGGCCAGATATGTACAGTAAACATGGGAATACATAAGTACGAAACTGTAAAACGGAAATATTCCATTTCAGGCCAATCTCTACTCTTCCTGTGCTCTCCAAAGTTGCTGCAATACTTATTCTTTAGCCACTATATAAGTATGTGGAATATAAAGTATTACTTGGCTGTTAGTCAATATGCATACGCATAAGTACAGGAAGAAGCTAGGTACCTGCCATGCTGGTTTTAACTTGATATGCCATTTGCAAGGTAAGCTTGATAATGGTTTTCAGTGCAGAGAAATTCAAATAGATTTTAGTGCTGCTTTCGACTTAGTAAATCACAAGGCACTCCTATATAAACTTCAGAATCTCGGAATTGGGTGGATATGTTATAAGACTACTTCAAGATTGCCTTACAAGTAGGCAGCAAATTAGCCTCGCTGTCGAACTTCTCAGTTCCAGAGGTCCTTTATTCCTCAGACCGTTGGACTGTGGAACAGCTTCCCAGAGAAGTTGTCCAGCTGAAACTTCCTCTTCTTTCTGTGTTTCCCTTTACATCCTCTTGCTTCTTCCTAATGAAAACCACATTCTTGGGAAGCTTGAATTTCAAGTGGGCTTGTTCCATATGAATAGGTTTAATTTGCTGAATAATAATAATAATAATAAAATAATAATAATAATAATAATAATAATAATAATAATAAGTACTACACTATTTACGTATATTGAGCAGAATGAGAGAGAGAGACTCACCAATGCAACAGTGACAAGTCTGGCAGTTTCCGGAGGAGAAGGTCTTGGTCGAGGAGCAGTGACTGCCGGATGATCCGAAGCTCTTGATGCCATGTGACGTCATGCAGACTCCACCTGATTTGTGGCAATCATTGACTTTGTTCCCGCAGAAGGTCTTCGCCTCGAATTCTTCGTAGGACATGGTGCCGTTGGTTTCGTTCCCAAACAATTTCATCATGCTAGCATCGATGCCCTTCGATACATTCTGGAAAATTCCAAATGTGGGTAGGAAAGAATAGGTTACCTAGCAACGGGACCTACAGCTTATTGTGGAATCCGAACCACATTATATAGAGAAATAAATTCCTAATCACCAGAAATAAATTCCTCTGATTCCACGTTGGCAGAGCGGAGTCGAACTCGCAACTACCGAATTGGTAGGCGAGTATGTAAACTGCTTGTAAAAAGAGGAAGTCCAAATCTAGTTGAAGAATAGAAAATAGAAAATTGCAGATCCGCTTAAGGAATGGAAAATGGAAAATTCTAAATCCGGTTAAACAATGGATACTGAAAATTCCAGATCTGGTTATAGAATGAAAAATAGAAAGTTCCAAATCTGGTTAAAGAATGAAAAATGGAAATTTTCAGATACAGTTAAAGAATGGAGAACGGAAAATTCTACATCCGGTTACAAAGCATTTAGGCCAAAAGCCAAGAGCTGGGACCTATGAGGCCATTCAGCACTGAAAGGGAAATTGACAGGAGGAAGGTTTAAAATGATTAACAAGAGAAAAACCTGAAAGCAGTTGCACTATGAAACAATTGTTAGAGAGGGTGGACAGCACGTTTGAAGAAAGGAAATTTGAACGGAGGTACGGTGAAAGGAATAAAAGGGGTTACAGGTAGGGGGACGAAGGGGCGCTGCCAAGAACCTTAAGCAATGCATGGAAAGCACTGCGTGAGGTGCACTGACGGCACTATCCCCTACAAGGAAGACAACAATGATTACTTGGAAAAAGAACTTATTATAAGGGCTGGGAGTAATCACGTCATGGAAAACTGATAATACACACACACACACACACACACACACATATATATATATATATATATATATATATATATATATATATATATATATATATACATATATATATATATATATATATATATATATATACATATATATATATATATATATATATATATATATATATATATATATATATATATATATATATATGTGTGTGTGTGTGTGTGTGTGTGTATATATATATATATATATATATATATATATATATATATATCTATATATATATATATAGATATATATATATATATATATATTATATATATTTAAAGTAAATTCGTCCATGTGAAGTGAAACATAAGCATTGCTCTTTTGTTATGACGTTCAGTAAGTTTCGAATAAATCCCTATTTTCATTCCACTCAGATTCAAATAAATTTCAAGATAAAATCATGCTAACCAAAATCACATTAATTTTAACAATTTTTTTATTTTATTTTATTCAGTGTCAATAAAATGTTCAAAATCTTAAGCTTTTCCATACCTCTTCCGCTGTCCCATTCTCTGCAATTGGCTCCTCCGTCATTACATTTTCTGCCAGTGCCTCCTCTTCCGCTATCACATTCTCTTCAAGTGGCTCTTCCGCTATCGCATTCTCTACAAGTGGTTCCTCTTCTGCTATCGTATTCTCTGCACTTGTCTCCTCTTCCGCAGTCGCATCCTCTACACTTACGTCCTCTCCCGCGATCGCATTTTCTTCAAGTTGCTCTTCCGTTGTCGCATGTTTTGCAAATGCCACCGTGGCCAAAAGCAGCAGGAATAACCTCTGCATGAGCACCATCCTCACTTCGGTTTGCTTTCAAGTCTCGTGAGATCCCCCTCCCCTCTTCCTCAGCTGGTAAGTCTCGTCGTTACTGTGATGGAAGAGCAAGTTCGATTGTAGGAGTCAAAATGACAACAGAATGCTCTCTGATGCTTAGCCCAGTGTGTGTGCACACTTTATATTGTGAGTTTGACCCCAATCGTATTTTCTACGTGTGATTGGCCTTAATGTCTTCCTTGGGAACGCGAAGCCTGCTCGACGAATTACCGGCTGAATGACTGAGTCATTTATCTCTATTGGGGACAGAGTGAAATATTCTTACAGTCCGATTCTGTCCAGCTGTTATTCATTCCCGATATTTATCTTGTTTTTCATGCTGTTTTCATTCAGCATTTTCTCTCTTTTTGGTGGAAAAGCAAGTTCATCGCCAAGGGTTTACGAGACCGCTAATTTCCAACAAGCATGAGGTTATAAACGCCTAACCCCTCCCCCTCCCCCCTTCCCCCTACCCAAGCGGCCCCGACATCAGCAACCCCCCTCCCTCCCCCAACTCAGAACCTGCCTAACTTCAATCATTTGTTTCCCCAGTCACGAGGTCCACCTCCGGTCCAATTTATGTGTAAATCGAAGTAGGGACTTTCTCTGAGTAATCCTGCTAACCAAACGACAAACACACAGATAAACCGAAGCAAATACATAATAATAATAATCATAATAATAATAACCATGGCGTCATTAGATGCTGAGTCCCTATTCACGAGACAATAGGGATCATCATGGAGCGGGTATATAGGAACATCCCAGAAAACTCATTAAGAACCCTGCTGGATATCTGCATGAAGAGAGCCCCTTTCACCACCCACCGAGAATAATAATAAAATAAAATAATAATAATAATAATAATAATAATTGAAAAAGAAACCCACAAATTCAATTTGTAACTTGTTTACTTCTAAGTATACATTTAGTTTTACTCCACACTCGAGTACTTTCAGGCCCTTCTGTGGCCCATTCTCAAGAGATGTTTGGGATGTTAGCCTGGGTCAAGGCCCAGCAGTCTTCTGGAACTTCTTCTCGTTGTGCTGTCATTTATGCGATGGCTGTTCTGGTTTTCTTGAGAGTTGCCAATTCCCTCTTGTCGCTCTGATATCCTGAGCTGATGGTCAATGGGATTAATCCTTGAGGTAAGGGTGTGGTCACCGAAAGTCTGTTGGGCAGGAAACCTAATCTCCAGGTCAGCAGGGTCAATCTTAGCTTCTTTTAATATCAAAGCTCGGCTTATGGGATCTTCTGAGGTAAAACCTTTGTTTCCTTCAATTACTTTAATCTCTCTGATAAGTGCACCTTCTACTACCCTCCTGTGACTAATTTGTTGCTTTTGTATATAAGCCTACTGTTTTTGAAATCCATCCTATGGTCATTTTCCCAACAATGTCTAGCTATAGCACTCCCCTGAGAGTTAAGCTGTACTGCCCTTCTATGTTCTTGGACTCTAGTCCTTATTCCCCTACCTTAAAAAACAAAGTATGTAAAAATAAATTGGAAGGAGAAGACAGTAATACAGATGATGTAGCGGGGGTATACATAATCAATTGCAATAATTGTGGAGACAGATATGTGGGGGAATCAGGTAGGGGAATAAGGACTAGAGTCCAAGAACATAGAAGGGCAGTACAGCTTAACTCTCAGGGGAGTGCTATAGCTAGACATTGTTGGGAAAATGACCATAGGATGGATTTCAAAAACAGTAGGCTTATATACAAAAGCAACAAAATTAGTCACAGGAGGGTAGTAGAAGGTGCACTTATCAGAGAGATTAAAGTAATTGAAGGAAACAAAGGTTTTACCTCAGAAGATCCCATAAGCCGAGCTTTGATATTAAAAGAAGCTAAGATTGACCCTGCTGACCTGGAGATTAGGTTTCTGCCCAACAGACTTTTGGTGACCACACCCTTACCTCAAGGATTAATCCCATTGACCATCAGCTCAGGATATCAGAGCGACAAGAGGGGATTGGCAACTCACAAGAAAACCAGAACAGCCATCGCATAAATGACAGCACAACGAGAAGAAGTTCCAGAAGACTGCTGGGCCTTGACCCAGGCTAACATCCCAAACATCTCTTGAGAATGGGCCACAGAAGGGCCTGAAAGTACTCGAGTGTGGAGTAAAACTAAATGTAAATACTTAGAAGTAAACAAGTTACAAATTGAATTTGTGGGTTTCTTTTTCAATCTTCAGAAGAAAACTGAAAGAAGTTTTTGTTTGGTTCAATAATAATAATAATAATAATAATAATAATAATAATAATAATAATAATTTCCGCAGTTCGTGCAAATAGAGGATTGTAGGAGTTTTTCGAATTTTCGTCACTTCTCTTAAAATAATAATAATAATAATAATAATAATAATAATAATAATAATAATAATAATAATAATAATAATAATAATAATAATAATAATAATAATAATATATGGGGCAGAGGAAAACACCATCAGCTTCCTCAAAAATACAATGCCCAACTGGAATACAATACTTACAAGCTCTGGAATAAGACTAGCAGAGGTTAATATCAGGAGAGGGATCTTCCAGGGCGACTCACTGTCCCCACTACTCTTTTTAGTAGCCATGATTCCCATGAGAAAAGTACTACAGAAGATGGATGCCGGGTACCAACTCAAGAAAAGAGGCAACAGAATCAACTATCTGATGTTCCATGGACGACATCAACCTGTATGGTAAGAGCATCAAGGAAATAGATACCCTAATCCAGACTGTAAGGATTGTATCTGGGGACATCAGGATGGAGTTTGGAATAGAAAAATGCGCCTTAGTCAACATACAAAAAGGCAAAGTAACGAGAACTGAAGCTACCAGATGGGAGCAACATCAAACACATAGATGAGACAGGATACAAATACCTGGGAATAATGGAAGGAGGGGATATAAAACACCAAGAGATGAAGGACACGATCAGGAAAGAATATATGCAGAGACTCAAGGCGATACTCAAGTCAAAATTCAACGCCGGAAATATGAAAAAGACCAAAAGCCTAAACACAGGGGCAGTGACAGTAATCAGATACAGCGCAGGAGGAAGGTGGCAATGGACGAAGGCAGAACTCCGCAGCATAGATCAGAAAACCAGGAAACATATGACAATACACAAAGCACTACACCCAAGAGCAAATACGGACAGACTATACATAACACGAAAGGAAGGAGGGAGAGGACTACTAAGTATAGAGGACTGCGTCAACATCGAAAACAGAGCACTGGGGCAATATCTGAAAACCAGTGAAGACGAGTGGCTAAAGAGTGCATGGGAAGAAGGACTAATAAAAATAGACGAAGACCCAGAAATATAACAGAGACAGAAGAATGACAGACAGAACAGAGGACTGGCACAACAAACCAATGCACGGACAATACATGAGACAGACTAAAGAACTAGCCAGCGATGACACATGGCAATGGCTACAGAGGGGAGAGCTAAAGAAGGAAACTGAAGGAATGATAACAGCGGCACAAGATCAGGCCCTAAGAGCCAGATATATTCAAAGAACGATAGACGGAAATAACATCTCTCCCATATGTAGGAAGTGCAATACGAAAAATGAAACCATAAACCACATAGCAAGCGAATGCCCGGCACTTGCACAGAACCAGTACAAAAAGAGGCATGATTCAGTGGCAAGAGCCCTCCACTGGAGCCTGTGCAAGAAACATCAGCTACCTTGCAGTAATAAGTGGGTACGAGCACCAACCTGAGGGAGTGATAGAAAACGATCAGGCAAAGATCCTCTGGGACTATGGTATCAGAACGGATAGGGTGATACGTGAAAACAGACCAGACGTGACGTTGATTGACAAAATCAAGAAGAAAGTATCACTCATTGATGTCGCAATACCATGGGACACCAGAGTTGAAGAGAAAGAGAGGGAAAAAATGGATAAGTATCAAGATCTGAAAATAGAAATAAGAAGGATATGGGATATGCCAGTGGAAATCGTACCCATAATCATAGGAGCACTAGGCACGATCCCAAGATCCCTGAAAAGGAATCTAGAAAAACTAGAGGCTGAAGTAGCTCCAGGACTCATGCAGAAGAGTGTGATCCTAGAAACGGCACACATAGTAAGAAAAGTGATGGACTCCTAAGGAGGCAGAATGCAACCCGGAACGCACACTATAAATACCACCCAGTCGAATTGGAGGACTGTGATATAGCAGCAAAAAAAAAAAAAAAAAAAAAAAAAAGAAAAAAATAATAATAATAATAATAATAATAATAATAATAATAATAATAATAATAATAATAATAATAATAATAATAATAATAATAATAATATCTTTGCAGTTCGTGTGAAAAAAGCAAGTTTGAGTTCCGTGAATTTCATTCATTTCGGAAATGATTAACTAAACTTATTCATTAGCCAAATGTGCTTTAATATGCTTTTGGTCGTCTCCTCTTTCCGTTTTTCCTTCCGGTTCCTTTCTCAGAGTTTTGCTTTAAGGAAGTTTTCTCCAGAAGTCTGTGGCATAATGGGACTGTTCTTCAAAATTCTATCCTGAACAATTATAACAGAATGAAGCCACTGTAGTAACAAATTGCGGTGATTCGTAAGTACTTGTCTTCTATTTGTCCTGTATATGTATATATACCAGATTACCCGACGCTGCTTTACAAGGCGAAATATCAGCGTGGCGAGCCAGTTATTTACCAGGGTAACAGTAGAGTGGATATAATAATAATCTGGACCCCCGTCGGTAGAACAAAAATGAAACGCGGGAGAATTTTCACCGCGGACTCTGCTCAGGTTCTCAAATTTCCTCACGCTACTTTGGATACGCTTTCCACTTGAGGCCTTGGATCCTTGGAGGCGATAAATGAAGAAGTTCTCTCCCTCACACTGGTGAGGATTGAACCTGCACACGGTAGGTAGAATGAATGTCCCTTAAGCTTTTTGAACGGAGATATGCCCTTGGAATCGTGACTTTGTTAGTGGTTAGGCTCTTTTGCTTATAATATCTTTTTCAACTTTTCGTGAATCGGCGCTTGTCATGATCGTACTCGTACATAGACAGAAACTTTGCATTTCAGTAAATAAAAACGAAGGAGACAGTTTGTCAAAATTAGACTACGAAGTCAATTATTTGACGTAGAACACCTGCTCTATCATCATACTGATTGCAAACTGTTGAGTTCCGGGCTAAAGAGGTTATTGACATACATACAACGCGCGGCGCCAAAAGCACTTTTTGATTACAGTAGTGGTTTTCCACAACTGGCCCCTTTAATAATTCCTCGTTTGACGAGTGGGTTACTTCTCGGCTACCAGTTCATTGTCCCGAGTTCAATTACCCGGTCTGCCAACGTGGAATTATAAGAATTTGTTTCTGGCGTTTAGGAATTAATTTCTCGATATATTTTGGTTCAGAACTTACAATAAGCTGTAGGTCCGGTTTCTAGGTAAGCAATTGGTTCCTTGCCACGTCATGATATCTAATCCTTCGAGCCAGCCCTAGGAGAGTTGCTAAATCATCTTAGTGGTCTGGTTAAACTAACATATATACTTACTTTGGCCTCTTTAGTTGCCGTCATTATTCACGAAATGTTTGTGGGCCACACTTTAGGGTTATGACTGAGCAACAATGAGTCACAGAGGTGTCTAAGAAGCCAATAGACTGAGTGGGTGGCTAAATTATGCGTCATACTTTTACAATTTGCCTCATTCGAAGGGCTGCTTAACCTTCCTGTTTTTTTCTAATCTTTTCTTTTTACTACATAAGAAGGGCTTTCCGTGAATTTACTAAATGCATCGCTTCCCGGCTAAGTACACAAAGATGTCAGTATATTTATTGGAAAGCAACAGAACTGTTTTATTTATTGGAAAGTAACAGAACTTTTTTATTTATTGGAAAGCAACAGAACTGTTTTATTTATTGGAAAGCAACAGAACTGTTTTATTTATTGGAAAGCAACAGAACTGTTTTATTTATTGGAAAGCAACAGAACTGTTTTATTTATTGGAAAGCAACATGAACTGTTTTATTTATTGGAAAACAACAGAACTGTTTAAAATGAAGCTATTTGAAATGCTGTTCACAGCAGTTTAGCAAAATGAACACTGGCCTTGATTGGAGTTCATCAAATGAGTAACATTTTTCGCCCTTATACATGATTCTATTACAATCCAACAACTCCTTACACTATATAATTTCCTTTACGTTCGTCCAATCTATTCCATTACTGCAATCAATCACATTCACAAAAGACTCTATTGGACATATGGCTAATTTTGACATTATACCTACGTTGTTTTATTCTTCTTTATATATCTTTTCACCCAGTCCGTTTCATGACATACAATAAACTATGCCTTTTGTTCCAAGTCAGACTCTACCTCAACAAGTAGAATGTACACCGAAGTCTCTTCAGCGCAATCGAGTTTTCTGTACAGCGTATAAGTGTAAGATGGAAGAAAAATAATATGAAAGGAGGTACAGTAAAAAAAATGAATGTAGTTGCAGCTAGGGGCCGAAGGGGCGCTGCAAAGAACCTTAAGTAATGCCCACATTGCACCGCATGAGGTGCATTGAAAGCACTACCCCTCTACAGGGTGAATCTTGCTTTATGACAGAAATGAAAAAAAAAAAAAAAAATAAAAACACCCATATACAGTATTCAATAACCCCAATGTCCTCTTAACGTCTCTATTTCTTCAAATTTTGGAAACGCTTGTCACTGCTAGCCTATACCCAAATGATGTTGTCCAAATGCCCGCCGACACTCGATCTCTGGTCCGGGTATCAGAACAGGGCAACGATAATTACTGGGGAATTTCCATTCGTGGGGTTGTTGCAAGCACAACTGGCCAAAAACCCAAGTTATATTTCTGATTCGGAAAAAAAATCAGTATGAACATTACTTAAGAATGAAACAGGGAGGTTCCCAGTTGATATTTCAAATTCTTGACAAAACGGTGAACTTTATCTAAAGTATAGGTGCCTTAATAAATAGGAGCTTGACAACTAAAGTAATCGGTTGATTTCTTCAAAGCAAGATTAATTTGTAATAAAATATAAATTATATATATATATATATATATATATATATATATATATATATATATATATTGCATATATCATTACCAAATGTTCTCGTCGTTAACATTTCCGTATCTTATTCTTGAAAAACTAACATATCTAATCCAGCCGAGAGACACTGCTGTTGATTTTAAACAGCATTTAAAATGAAATTTCTTCAGTCAGTTTGAAAAACCGTGGAATTCATCGTTATTCCAAGTTTTGTTAGATGGTTCACTGGCCGATGAGTCTAACGAGTTCCTTATCAGTAATAAAACAGACTCTGATAAATACGTACGAATTATGCCAACATTGGAAACATGCAAATTACACATCATCTAACAAGGAAAATTCAGCTTTCAACAAATATTACATGAATAGCTGTTTAAAAAATCAAGATTCATTAAAACTCTTTCCATACTCCCCTTGTATGCCTTCATTAAACAGCAAAGTAAAAATAAAAGTTGCGCGCGCAAGGCGGCAATGGAAGGTCGTTATGTCACTCTGTAACAAAAGACAATATATATATATAGTATACACAAACAAAATTGATAATTTTCTTCATTCCGTACCCTGTTCTCTCTCTCTCTCTCTCATATGTATATAAAATTATAAATATATATTATATATAATATATATATTATATTATATATAAATATAGATATGATACACCCGCTCGCGTGCACGCATTTTTTATATATACTGTGTATATTAAACTGCAACAAAAGCAGGCCCTCACTTGGGGTCAATCCTGAGAGCGTTCGACGATCCCAGACACGAAGATTGAGTAGTTGACATTTTGTCCGACTGGGAAGTAAAATCACCAGATGCTTCAATAATAGTATAAAAAGAGAGATATATATAATACATATATATATATGTATATATATATGTATATATATATACATATATATATACAGTATATATATGTGATATATATATATGTATATATAAATATATATATGTATATATATATGTATATATATATACATATATATACATATATATGTATATATATCTTTTTATACTATTATTGAAGCATCTGGTGATGTTAGTTTCCCCAGTCGGACAAAATGTCAACTACTCAATCTTCGTGTCTGGGTATCGTCGACGCTCTCAGGATTGACCCCAAGTGAGGGCCTGCTTTTGTTGCAGTTTATATACACAGTATATATAAAAATGCGTGCACGCGAGCGGGTGTAGTCATATATATATATATATATATATATATATATAATATATATATATATATATATATAGACACAAAAATTAAATAATTTTTTCAATAACCGCTCTCCATTCTCTCTTCTCTCTCTCTCTCTTCCTCTCTATAGTAATATATAGATATATATATATAATATAAGATATATATAAACACATATACATATATATATTATATAAATATATATATATTATATATATATATATATATATATATATATAATAATATGAGAAGAAAAATGAGAGAAAAAGAGAGGAAGAGAGACGACGAGAGAGTAGAGAGAGGAGGACAGGAGAGAGAGATGAGAAGAGCGAAATTAAAAAATTATTTAATTTTTGTGTCTATATATATATATATATATATATATATATATATATATATTTATATATATATGTATATATATATATATATATATATATATAAATAGAGAGAGAGAGAGAGAGAGAGAGAGAGAGAGAGAGAGCGGAATGACTTATTTAATTTTTGTGTCTATATATAATATATATGTGTATATATACATATTATATATATATATATATATATATATATATATATATATATATATATATATATATACATATATTGTCTGTTACAGACCACACCCTCTCGCGTGCACGCATTTTTATATATACTGTGTATATAAACTACTACAAAAGCAGGCCCTCACTTGGGGTCAATCCTGAGAGCGTCGACGATACCAGACACGAAGATTGAGTAGTTGACATTTTGTCCGATTGGGAAATAAAATCACCAGATATTTCAATAATAGTATAAAAAGAGATATTTCCTAAACGTAACGACTTAGGGAGGGGGTGGGGTTGGGGGTTGGGGACGGGCTATCGACTGCCCTCATCTGGTACGAGGGTGTGGAGATTGTGCGAGAGAATAGGAACAGGAAAGGATCCTTTATTCTATATACCTTGAAGGATCCTACATCCTGGTCTTGTCGTTCCGAATCGTCAGTCTTCATGCAAAGTACAGACAGAATATCTTGTGGTTCACACAATGGTCAAGACAGGAGTGGCCTTTTAAGTAGATAGATGTGTCGAAAGCAGTTTTGTGCGATTTAAATCAACTTGAAGCCACTGATGATTTTATGTAATAATAGGAACTGTCAGAAGAATAGTCTTTACAGGCCGCTGGACTGTGGAACAGCCTCCCTGAAGCTGTTGGGCAGTTGGAACCTTAAAAGTTCAAGCGAAGATGAAATGCATTCTACCCTAAAATGATCCGCCTTCTATTTTAATAACTTACTTCCATCTTTAGCTATTCATTTATTACTCTGTTAATTTGTTATGATTTTCTAGTAACTTCAGAAGCTTCTCTCAAATGAACACCACGTTCTTTGGAATCTTTGAATTTCAAGTGATTGGTCCCTGTGGTGGGCTTGTTCCATACGAATAGGGTTCGTTTCTGGAGAATAATAATAATACTCTTACTATAACGGGCGTTGTGTCTGTCCGTCCGTCTGTCATTCAATCACTGCCAAACGGCTGGTACGATGGGCATGAAACTTGGAAGGGATATAGTGGGGACCCCTAAGATGGTTTATAATGGGGTTTCATCCTAAGCCCCACCCCTCCACACCCCTAAATTTGCTAGTAATAATAATAATGATAATAATAATAATAAAAATATAAAGCGAAAAGAAACGTCAGACTCAAACAAAACTAGTTCACTCTAGTGAGGTCGTATAAAACTGCAAAACGGGAAAAAGTGATGAAATCCTCAATGATATCAGTTTTATGTTTACTGAACAAGAAAACAGGAAAGTCGAACAAACAAATCAGACTGAAAAGACCATTATTTCACTTTCAATCTGTTGGAGCGAAATTCCCTCGTTCGCAAATGGTTATAAAAATAAATAAAGTCGCACAAGTGTTCTTTATTATCGATCCAAATTTTCTAGTGAATAACTTCCGAAACTCGTTAACTGGTCATCGAACTTTTTGTGTGTTTTGAGGTTGGAATAATCATCGAAAGTGAAAGTGTCTGGTTGTCCCTGTCTACGTTGTAGTGATTATTCCAATTAATATTACTTGTCTACAGGTGCGCCCACGTTTTATGATCATGTACCTGCCGTGTTTACCTGCCTGGGAGAGCTCTAGTGTTTATTGCCGGCGAGAACTCCTGAGCCATATTTGCAAACGGATCTTGAAATTGCTGTAATCCTTATTTTCATTTCGGTGATATGACAAGTGGCTGTAATACTGCTTGGCGTTCCCCTGCTTTCTCTGACTTCGTTAATAATAATATGATAATAATAATAATACTGGGGGCTCCAGATTATCTGGTATTGTCGAGGGGTCGTTCACTGCTCTCCGGGCGGCGGTAGGAAGGAGAAACATTTCCCGAGAGATGTTTAAATTAGCTCTCTCCTTTCCTATATGGAGGTCTTGCAGGAGGAGCAGACGACGGGGATCTGTTGTCTGATCCATCATCTCGGTATTAGGAATAATAACAATAATAATTATGTCAGCTCAGGGCCATATACATGGAATGTACAAAGTAGAGACAGTACAATACGAGGATTCGCGAGATAAAATGATATAAAAATAATAATCGGCAATATTCACATAGTTGCTGAAGCAGTGGTAAAATAGCATTCATAATAATGGTAATGGAGATCATAATATCGAGAATAATAGTAAATCAGGTCCAGAAATCTACGAAAAGTGTAAAAAGCAAATCAAATAATAAAATAATAATAATAATAATAATAATAATAATAATAATAATAATAATAATAACAATAACAATAATAATAAAATACTCTGCTGCTTGCACCCATTTGCAAGTTCCGCTATAGTTTAGGCTTGTACAAACTATAGACCTCAGTTCTCAACCCACCCATTTTCTCAGGGCTTTGAACCTGCGTGAGTATACACACATGATAAAAACTATTACGTTGATCACAGTGATTCTCTTGCTAATGATGGACGTGCCGAAATGTGCGCGCAACTGTGGCCCTTTAAAAAACTATAAGTCCGAAGTAGCTTTTAACCACAAAAGGGAATAAAATCAGACTTTGTGAACATGTGATGGCTTAACTATTTTCTCTCCTCTTTGGCTTTATATTATTATTATTATTATTATTATTATTATACGTGCCGAAATGTCGCGCACTGTGGCCCTTTAAAAAACTATAAGTCCGAAGTAGCTTTTAACCACAAAAGGGAATAAAATCAGACTTTGTGAACATGTGATGGCTTAACTATTTTCTCTCCTCTTCTTTGGCTATTATTATTATTATTATTATTATTATTATTATTATTATTATTATTATTATTATTATTATTATATTATTATATTATATTCAAATAGCCACCCGTTTGTTGAACAACCTTCCAAAGAATAGAATGTACTCATGAAAACAGAAATAAATAGAACGGAACAAACTATACAATTTAGGCCTACGTCCAAGCGCTGGGTCCTATGAGGTCATTCAGTGCTGAAACTGAAATTGGCAGTAAAATGTTTGAAAGGCGCAACAGGAAGAAAGCCTGGCAGTTGCGCTATGCATCAATTGTTAAGGAGAGGATGTAAAGGAAGATGGAAGAAGGAGAATATGAAAGGAGGTACAGTACAAGGAATGCAAGGGGTTGCAGCTAGGGCCTAAAGGGACGGCGCAAAGGACCTTAAATAATAATGTCTAGACTCTAGGCGGACTACTGACGGCGCTACCCCGTACGAGATAGCGATAAATCATACACCGAATAAGTGCCAGGAGCGTCAAGACCGCAGACTCTTTACCCCTTTGCTGTAGACGGTGATTCCGCGTCTTTGTAATCCAAAAAATACGGCGTTCATTCGAAAGCAGTAACAAAAGGTACTACCCTTCCGGTTTTTAATTGGTAACCCTCTCACCTACCAAACACGCTGACCTAGGCTGAATTCCTTAGCAAGGGCCGGTCGATGAATTTTGCGTCTCGGCTTAATTCCTAGTCGGGTCGCTGTTTTTGAATGGGCTTTGTAATTAGACGACGCCAGGGTTGAAAAAAGCGGGATGGGGTGGAGATGTTATCTAAAAAATACTTTATATTATTTGGGTGGCTACCAAATCTTGGCGCCACACAGTCATTTATGAAGAAAAATCTGTTCATATACATACATACATGCATACATACGTATGTATATACATATATATGTATATACACATATTTATCTCTCATTCTCTCTCTCTTCCTCTCTATACATACATACATACACACACACACACACACACAAACACACACATATATATATATATATTTTATATCTATATATATATATACATATTAATTATATATATATATATAATATATATATTATATATATATATACAGATTAAATAAACACACACACACATTATATATATATAAAACCTAATAATCTATATATATATATATATATATATATATATATATATATATACATATAACCTAATAAGTAAGGAAAACTAAACTAAAAAAAACCACTCTTGGTTTTTAAATTAATTTATGGTATAATGATTAAAGAGAAATAAATAAATGACGTCCATCTGAGTTACGACCAACAAACATGGACGAAATAACTTTCGATTATCTTTTATTCCCTTTGTCTGGTTTATCCGCTTTGTCTGGTTTATTCTGCTCTATACTTTTCCATTCCTGTTGGAGCCTTTCGTGTTTTAATGGGTTTACTGTCTGGGTTTTCGTGTAATAGACTTGACTGCTGTGTTCACTAAGCTAATCTAGCGTCACAACGGGGGGAGGTCATTGACACGGGAAATGACGCTTTTGGTTGTAAGGACTTCGAACTAAAAGCAAAATGCTGGTACATTTTTAATAATAATAATAATATTAATAATAATAATAATATAGCAAACTGAATTACATATAAATAAAATTTACTGTATAAGTGTAGTAGGTTTTTATGACACAACTATCTTTCACGATATTGTGAATTTCTTAGCTAATAATAATAATAATAATAATAATAATAATAATAATAATAATAATAATAATAATATAATGGGCGTAATGTCTGTCCGTCCATCTGTCATTCAAACCCGGCCAGACGGCTGGTCCGATGGGCATGAAACTTGGCAGGGTTATGGTGGGGACCCCTAAGATTGTTTATAATGGGTTTTCATCTTACCTTCCCCGACTCCGAAGGGGGTGGGGGTGAGAAGAGATTCCCTGAAACGGAGCTGGTTATGCCCATGAAACTAGGCTGGTTATGCCCGTAGACTTAATTACTTTAATGATTTTCATACAAAATTTCTGTATTCATACGTTTGCTATTAATAATAATAACAATCTGAAGGTACGTTTCCATGACAGCAAATGTTCTATGGAAATACTATTTAAAAAAGGCCATCAATAATTCTTGGAAGTTCAAAACGTGCTATATACAGTTTAAGATATTTAGTTACAAATGCATTACTTGCGACTTTTGCAGTTTTGCTGTACTTTAGTTATTATCTAATCTATCTATGGCATATTTCTACAATACTTAATTCACATGTGCAACGATTACCTAATTACCTGTGTCGGTGTTTAAGCAATTCCAGACCTACTTGTGCTGTAGTTGTGAATTTCATGATTTACCTATACTGTAGTGACAATTCCTGATATGCCCGTGTTGTAATAAGAAAGAAATTCAAACCTGCCTGTATCATAGCTATGAAATTCCTAACTTACTGACGCTGAATTTGTGAAAATCCTAATTTATCTTCGCTGTTTTTATGAATATCATAATTTATCTTTGCTGTATTTGTGAAAATCTTATTTATCTGTTCTGTTTTTATGAAAATCCTAATTTTCCTATTATGTTTTTATGAAAAGCCTTATTTAGCTCTGCTGTAATTGAGAAAATCTAAGTTATCTTTTGCTGTTTTCATGAAAATCTTGATTTACTTGTTCTGTTTTAATGAAAATTCTAATTTATCTTTGCTGTATTTAAGAAAATCCTAATTTACCTCTTCTGTTTTAATGAAAATTCTAATTTATCTTTGCTGTGTTTATGAAAATCATAATTTACCTCTTTTGTTTTTATGAAAATTCTTATTTATCTTTGCTGTATTTATGAAAATCCTAATTTATCTGTTCTGTTTTTACGAAAATCCTAATTTACCTTTGCTGTATTCGTGAAAATCTTAATCTATCTGTTCTGTATATATGAAAATCCTATTCTATCTTTGCTGTTTTTCTGAAAATCCTAATTCATCTCTGCTGACGTTTCCAAATTACGAACTTACCTGTACCGAAGTTACGGAATTCCTAATCTATCTGGACCGAAGTTATGGCATTCATAATCTATCTATGTTGCAAATATAACATGTAAAAATTCGCTGGAGTTTCTTCGGCGCAATCAAGTTTTCTGTACAATGTATAAAACCATCAGCTCTATGACCGCCACTTCAGTTGCTCACTAGATACGGTAGAGGGAGGGTGCGTCCTATGGCTCCGGAAAGCGCTGCCAGATGCACGATCCATCGCTAACTTTAACCTTAAATGAAATAAAAGCTACTAAGCCTAGAGGGTTGCAATTTGGTATGTTTGATGACTGGCGGGTGGTTTATCAAAATACAAATTTGCAGCCCTCTAATCTCAGCAGTTTTTTTAAGATCTGAGGTTGGACTGATGGACGAACAGACAGACAAAGCCGGTACAATAGTTTTCCTTTACAGAAAACTATAAATCTTATTCTACCTCCGCGTTATTTACAAGCCATAATGCTACAATTCTAATATGTCATGATTTACCTGTGGGACACTTACAAAATTCATAATCTGCCTAAAACCTATCTGTGCTTGAACTTGTAAATTTAATTATGTACCTAAGCTGCAGTTAGGAAATTTCTAATCTACTTGTGAATGGCTGCGAAATTCCTAATCTGTACCGAAATTAGGGATTTGGTAACCGACCTGTGCTGTAGTTATCAATTTATTAATTGACCTGTGTCTTAGTTGTGAATTTATTAATTGACCTGTGCCGTAGTTATGAATTTATTAATTGACCTGTGCCTTAGTTATGAATGTATTGATCGACCTGTGCCGTAGTTATGAATGTATTAATCGACCTGTGTTGTAGTTATGAATTTATTAATCGACCTGTGCCGTAATTATGATTTTATTAATTGACCTGTGTTGTAGTTATGAATTTATTAATCGACCTGTGCTGTAGTTATGAATGTATTAATCGACCTGTGTTGTAGTTATGAATTTATAATCGACCTGTGTTGTAGTTATGAATTTATTAATCAACCTGTGTCTTAGTTATGAATTTATTAATTGACCTGAGCCTTAGTTATGAATGTATTAATTGACCTGTGTCTTAGTTATGAATTTATTAATTGACCTGTGCCGTAGTTATGAATTTATTAATCGACCTGTGTCTTAGTTATGAATTTATTAATTGACCTGTGTCTTAGTTATGAATTTATTAATTGACCTGTGTCTTAGTTATGAATTTATTAATCGACCTGTGTCTTAGTTATGAATTTATTAATCGACCTGTGTCTTAGTTATGAATTTACTGATCGACCTGTGACTTAGTTATTGAATTGGACTTAATAACCCTGTGTCTTAGTTTAATTGAATTTAATTAAATCGCGTTGTTCTTAGTTATTGAATGTTAATTTAATCGAACCTGTGGCTTGTTATAATTTATTAATTGACCTTGTGTCTTAGTTATGAATTTATTAATTCGACCTGTGTCCCCTTAGTTATAAATTTATTAATCGACCTGTGTCCTTAGTTATGAAATTTTATTAATTTGACCTGTTGTCTTAGTTTTAGGAATTTATTTAATTTGAACCTGTGTCTTAGTTATAAAATTTATTAATTGAACCTGTTTCCTTAAGGTTTTTGGGGGAGGGGGGGGAATGAATTTATTAATTGACCTGGGTTAGTTATTGAATTTAAATTTAATTGAACCTGTGCTTAGTTTATGAATTTATTAATTGACCTAGTGTCCTTTAAGTAATGAATTTATTAATCGACCCCTGTGCCGGGTTAGTTATGAATTTATTAATTCGACCTTGTGTTCTTAGTTATTTGAATTTTATTAATTGAACCTGTGTCTTAGTTATGAATTTATTAATTCCAACACTGTTGACTTAAAGTTCTTTGAATTGAATTGAATTAACCTGGGGTGTCTTAGTTATGAAATTTATTAATTCGACCTGTGACTTAGTTATGAAATTTATTAATTAACCTGTTCTTAGTTAATTTGAATTTATTAATTCGACCTTGGTTGGACTTAGTTTATGAATTTATTAATTGACCTGGTGTCTAGTTATGAATTTATTAATCGAACCTGTGAACTTTGTTATGAATTTTCTTAATCGACCTGTGTTTTAGTTATGCATTTATTAATCGACCTGTGACTTAGGTTAGCATTTAATCTTTAATTCGAACTGTTACTTGAAGTTTATGAATTTTTATTAATTTTGGGGGGGGGGGGGGGGGAAACCCTGTGTCTTAGTTATGAAATTTATTAATTCGACCTGTGACCTTATTATAGTGATTAATTGACCTTGTTGACTTTAGTTTATGAATTTATTAATCGAACCGTGTCCTTAGTTATGATTTATTAATATTATTGACCTGTGTCCTTATTTATTGAATTTATTAATTCAACCTGTGGTCCTTATTAATTGAATTATTAATTCGAACCCTGTGTCTTAGTTATGAATTTAATTTAGTGAAACCTGTGCTTAGTATGAAATTTATTAATTGACCGTGTCCTTAGTATATGAATTTATTAATTGAACCTGGGCCTTAGTTATGAATTTATTAATTGACCTGTGTCTTAGTTCATGAATTTAATTAATTGCCTGTGGTCTTAGTTATTGAATTTTATTAATCGACCTGTTCTTAGTTATTGAAAAAAAAAAAATTTATTAATTGACCTGTGTCTTTAGTTTATGAAGTATTAATTGACCTGGTCTTAGTTATGAATTTATTAATCGACCTGTGACTTAGTTATGAATTTTTTAATCGGACCTGTGTTTTTAGTTATGCATTTATAATCGACCTGTGACTTAGTTATGCATTTATAATCGACCGTGACTTAGTTTAGAATTTATGTTATTGACCTTGTCTTAGTTATGAATTTTATATAAATCGACCTGTGACTTAGTTATGAATTGATTAATTGACCTGTACTTAGTTACTGAATTTATTAATCGACCTGTGTCCTTAGTTATGAATTTATTAATAATTATTGACCTGTGTCTTATTTAATGAATTGTATTAATCAACCCCTGGGGTTTGTCCTTAGTTTATGAATTATTAATCGACCGTGTCTTATGTATGAATTATTAATTGACCTGTGCTTTAGTATGAATTTATTATTTGACCTGTGTCTTACTTGAATTTATTCAATTGACTCTGACCTTAGTTTATTAATTTTTATTGACTGTGTCCTTATTATGAATTTATTATTGACCTGTGTACTTTAGTTAATTTGATTTAATTAATCGCCCTGTGTCCTTAGTTATGAATTTATTATTGGAACCTGTGTCTTAGTTTATGAATTTATTAATTGACCTGTGCCTTTATATAATTTATTAATTGCCTGAGGTCCTTAGTTATGAATTTATTAATTGACCTGGTGTCTTAGGTTATGGAATTTAAATTTAATTGAACCTGAGCTTATTTAAGATTTATTAATTGAACCTGTGCCTTAGTTATGAATTTAGTTAATTTAACCTGTGTATTGTTAGAATTTAGTAATTGACCTGTGTCCCCTTAGTTAATTGAATTTCATTAATTGAACCTGTGGTCTTAGTTATGAATTTAGTAATTCAACCTGTGACTTAAGTTTATGAATTGATTAATTAACCTGTGTCCTTAGTTTATTGATTTATTAATTGACCTGTCTATAGCATGAATTTATTAATTGACCTGTGTATTCTTATGAATTTATTAATTTGACCTGTGTTCTTAGTTATGAATTTATTAATTGACTATTTTAGTTATGAATTTTAATTAACCGCCTTGTCTAGTTATGAATTTATTTAAATTGACCTGTGTTTAGTATGAATTTATTAATTGACCTGTGTCTAGTTATGAAATTTTTATTTAAATTACCTGAGCCTAGTTATGGAATTTCTTAAATTGACCTGTGCTTAGTTATGAATTTATTAATTGACCTGTGTGACTTAGTTATGAATTATTAATCGACCTGTGGTTTAGTTATGAATTTAATTAATTGACCTGTGTCTAAGTTATTAATTTATTGATGACCGGTGTCTAGTTATGTTATGTTCATTTAATAAATTGACCTGTGTTCTTAGTTATGAAGTTAATATCGACCTGTGTTATTTAGTTAATGAATTTCCTTAATGACCCGTGTCTTGAGTATGATGAATATTAATTGAACCTGTGTCTTTAGTTATGAATTTATTGAATTTAATTATCGACCTGTGTTGTGTTAGTTATGAATGTATTAATCGACCTGTGTTGTAGTTATGAATGTATTAATCGACCTGTGTTGTAGTTGTGAATGTATTAATCGACCTGTGTTGTAGTTATGAATGTATTAATCGACCTGTGTTGTAGTTATGAATGTATTAATTAATCACCCTGTGGTTGTTAGTTATGAATGTTATTAATCGACCTGTGTTGCAGTTGTGAACTGTATTAATCGAACCTGTGCCGAGTTATGCATGTATTAATAGACCTTTGTTGGTAGTTATTAGAATGTATTTAATCGACCCTGTGTTGTTTAGTTTGTGAATGTATTAATCGACCTGTGGGTTGTAGTTTCTTTTAAAATTTAGTTAAATCGACCTGAGCCTTAGTTATGAATTTATTAATTGACCTGAGCCTTAGTTATGAATTTATTAATTGACCTGTGTCTTAGTTATGAATTTATTAATTGACCTGTGCTATTGTATGAATTTATTAATTGACCTGTGCTATTGTATGAATTTATTAATTGACCTGAGCCTTAGTTATGAATTTATTAATTGACCTGTGCTATTGTATGAATTTATTAATTGACCTGAGCCTTAGTTATGAATTTATTAATTGACCTGTGCTATTGTATGAATTTATTAATTTGACTGTGCTATAGTATGAATATATTAATTGACCTGAGCCTTAGTTATGAATTTATTTATCGACCTGTGCTGTAGTTATGAATTTATTAATTGACCTGAGCCTTAGTTATGAATTTATTAATTGACCTGTGTTGTAGTTATGAATGTATTAATCGATCTGTGTTGTAGTTATGAATGATTAATCGACCTGTGCCGCAGTTATGATTTTATTAATTGACCCGTGTCTTAGTTATGAATTTATTAATTGACGTGTCTTAGTTATGAATTTATTAATTGACCTGTGATGTAGTTATGAATTTATTAATCGACCACTGTCTTAGTTATGAATTTATTAATCGACCTGTGTTGTAATTATGAATTTATTAATCGACCGTGTGTTGTAGTTATGAATTTTATTAATCGACCCTGTTGTCTTAGTTATGAATTTATTAATTGAACCTGTTGCTATAGTATGGGAATTTATTAATTGACCTGTGTCTTAGTTGTGAATTTTATTAATTGAGCTCTGCCGGTAGTTATTGAATTGTATTAATCAGACCTGGTTGTTGCAGTTATGAATTTATTAATTAGGACCTTGGTCTTGACTTGTGATGTTTTATTAGGTTGACCTGTTGCCGGTAGGTTATTGGAATTGAATTTTTTAATTAACCTGTCTGGTCTTAGTTGTGAATTTATTAATTGACCTGTACCCTAGTTATGGAATGGTATTAATTCGACCTGTGTTGTAGTTTTTTTGTTGTTGTTAATGTATTTAATCGGACCTGGCTTGCTTAGTTTTGGAATTTATTCAAGTGGACCTGAGCCTTAGTTATGAATTTATTAATTGACCTGTGTTGTAGTTATGAATGTATTAATCGATCTGTGTTGTAGTTATGAATGTATTAATCGACCTGTGCCGTAGTTATGATTTTATTAATTGACCTGTGTCTTAGTTATGAATTTATTAATTGACCTGTGTCTTAGTTATGAATTTATTAATCGACCTGTGTTGTAGTTATGAATTTATTAATCGACCTGTGTTGTAGTTATGAATTTATTAATCGACCTGTGTCTTAGTTATGAATTTATTAATTGACCTGTGCTATAGTATGAATTTATTAATTGACCTGTGTCTTAGTTGTGAATTTATTAATTGAGCTCTGCCGTAGTTATGAATGTATTAATCGACCTGTGTTGCAGTTATGAATTTATTAATTGACCTGTGTCTTAGTTGTGATTTTATTAATTGACCTGTGCCGTAGTTATGAATTTATTAATTAACCTGTGTCTTAGTTGTGAATTTATTAATTGACCTGTACCGTAGTTATGAATGTATTAATCGACCTGTGTTGTAGTTATGAATTTATTAATCGACCTGTGCTGTAGTTATGAATTTATTAATCGACCTGTGTCTTAGTTATGAATTATTAATCGACCTGTGTCTTAGTTATGAATTTATTAATTGACCTGTGCCGTAGTTATGAATTTATTAATTGACCTGTGTCTTAGTTATGAATTTATTAATTGACCTGTGCCGTAGTTATGAATTTACTAATTGACGTGTGTCTTAGTTATGAATTTATTAATTGACCTGTGCTGTAGTTATGAATTTATTAATCGACCTGTGTCTTAGTTATGAATGTATTAATCGACCTGTGTCTTAGTTATGAATTTATTAATTGACATGTGCCGTAGTTATGAATTTACTAATTGACCTGTGTCTTAGTTATGAATTTATTAATTGACCTGTTGCCTGTGTTAATGACATTAATTCGCGCCTGTGTCTTAGTTATGAATTTATTAATCGACTTGTGTCTTAGTTTATGATTTAATTTATTAAATGTGCCCTAGTTATGAATTTTATTAATTGACCTGTGTCTTGTTAGTTATGGAATGAATATTAATCGACTGTGGTTTCCGTATGAATTTATTAATTGACATGTGCCATAGTTATGAATTTATTAATTGACCTGTGTCTTAGTTGTGAATTTATTAATTGACCTGTGCCATAGTTATGAATTTACTAATTGACGTGTGTCTTAGTTATGAATTTATTAATTGACCTGTGCTGTAGCTATGATTTAACGACCTGTGTCTTAGTTATGAATGTATTAATCGACCTGTGTCTTAGTTATGAATTTATTAATTGACCTGTGCCGTAGTTATGAATTTACTAATTGACCTGTGTCTTAGTTATGAATTTATTAATTGACCTGTGCTGTAGTTATGAATTTATTAATCGACCTGTGTCTTAGTAATGAATGTATTAATCGACCTGTGCTTAGTTATGAATTTTATTAATGACCTGTGCCGTAGTTTTGAATTTACTAATTGACTGTGTCTTAGTTATGAATTATTAATGACCTGTGCTGTAGTTTATGATGATATTATCGACATGTGTCTTAGTTATGAATTTGATAATTATTACCTGTGTCTTAGTTATGAATTTATTATTGACCTGTGCCGTAGTTATGATGTATTTATTGACCTGTGTCGTTAGTTTTAGTGGAATTTATTAATTGACCTGTGCTTTAGTTTATACGAATTTATTAATGCGACCTGTGTTTTTAGTTATGACTGTATTAATCGAACTGTGTTTTTAGTTAGGAATTTATTAATTGACCGTGCGTAGTTATGAATTTACTAATTGACTGTGCTGTAGTTATGAAATTTATTAACTTACTGTGAGTTAGGTAGATTATTAATCGACCTGTGTCTTAGTTATGAATTTATTAATTGACCTGTGCGTTAGTTATGGAATTACTTTTAATTGACCGTGTCCTTAGTTTATGAATTTATTAATTGACCTGTGCTGTTAGTATGAATTTTATTAATTGACCTGTTCCGTAGTTATGAATTTATTAATTGACCTTGTGCTGTAGTATGAATTTAATAATTGGACCAGGTGTAATTAGTTTATGCAATTTACCTAATTTGACCTGTGCCGTAGTTAAAAATGATGTATAAGACCTGTTGTCTTAGTTGTGAATTTTATTAATTGCCGTGCCGAGTTTAGGATTATTAATTGACCTGTGCCGTAGTTATGAAATTTTAATTGACGGTCCGTTTTTTTTAATTAGAATTTATTAATTGACCTGGCCGTAGTTAAGAATTACAATCGACCTGTGTCTTATTATGAATTTATTAATTCGACAGTTTGTGAGTTATGAATGTATTAATAGACCTGTGTCCCTTTAGTTAATGAATTTATTAATTGACCTGAGCTTAGTTAACGAAATTTATTAATTGATCTGATCCTTAGTTAGATTTATTAATTGACCTGTGTCTTAGTTATGAATTTATTAATTGACCTGAGCCTTAGTTATGAATTTATTAATTGACCTGAGCCTTAGTTATGAATTTATTAATCGACCTGTGTCCTAGTTATGAATTTATTAATTGACCTGTGCCGTAGTTATGAATTTATTAATTGACCTGTGCTATAGTATGAATTTATTAATTGACCTGTGCCGTAGTTATGAATTTATTAATCGACCTGCGCAGTAATTATGATTTTATTAATTGACCTGTGCTGTTGTTATGAGTTTATTAATAGCCCTGTGCCTTTGTTGAGTTTATTAATCGACCTGTGCCTTAGTTATTAATTTATTAATCGACCTCTGCCATAGCTACGAATTTATTAATCGACCTGTGGCGTAGTTACGAATCTATTAATCGACCTGTGCTGTAGCTAGGAATTTATTAATCGACCTGAAACCTCTGAAACATAAGACAACAGACTACTTTACAACCGAGATTTAATTTCGCATTTCTTTGCAAATGTTGCAAAACCAACATCTACGGAATGAAGAAATATGAGAATCCCAGAAATGAATAAATACATAAGAGATATTGTAAACCTTTGGTCATTTTTTATTCATTTTGCATTACTACCCTAATTCAGTTCTCCTTGTATTTCAATAATTTAATTACATACTTACTTGTTTATTTATCAATTCGTTAACGCTTTCATTTTTAATGTTTGACCTCTTCTGTCTGTATTTCCCATTACTTTCTGTCACTTCCTTCTGATGAACTCCATATTCTTTGGAAGTATGAACTGCAGCGTCAAATGGTTTTTACGGGCTTCTTCCATAAGAATATATTGCATTTTCTGAATATAATAATAATAATAATAATAATAATAATAATAATAATAATAATGATAATAATAATAATAATAATTATTAATATTATTATTTACTTATTTATTTATATATTTATTTATTTACTTATTTCAGTCTAGCATTTGTGTGCGCAATAGCTCTCCAATTATGGCTTCCCTAACATGAACTACGGCTGACACGAAATGACTGTTTACGAGGAATGTTTTAACGATCGTCGATTCAGCGGGGCGATGGCCCCATGGGAAAAGGTGGTGCGCATCACCCCCCCCCCCCCCCCCCCCCCCCCCCTTCCCCGGCCCCTTCGTTCCCAGAGACTTGACCTGGCATGACACACTGGGGGATGAAAGCGCCTCTCTCGGTGACACACTTCGACAAGTGTTTCGGGATGAGGCGGATGGAGTTGTTGATTTTGATGAGCGTTTTTTTTTTTTTTCTTTTGTAGTGGTTACGACCGCCGTAATTGTCTGACTGCTAGTTACGTTTCACTGTTTTTAAAGTCAGCTGGAGGCATTAATGGCCTTTGAAGAGGCGATGATTACGCACGCACGCACGCATGTGCGCACCCACCCACCCACACACACACACACATAAACAAACCTTTCTTCTGTTTATTCATTTCTCACTGGTGAAAATAACGTCTGGTTATATATAGCATGGAGTTCCTCATTGCACGAATGGGTTACATGCTCGCCTACCGATTTAGTGTCGCGAGTTCGATTCCCTGCTGCCAACGTGGAATCAGGGGAATTTGTTTCTGGTGATTAGAAATTCATTTCTCCATATAATGTGGTTCAGATCCCAGAATAAGATGTAGGTCCCGTTGCTAGGTAATTACTTGGTTCCTAGCCACATAAAAATATCTAATCCTTCAGGCTAGCCCCAGCCCTAGGAGAGCTGTTGATCAGCTCAGTGGTCTGGTTAAACTAAGATTTACTTAACTTAGCAGGCTTTCAGATATTTCACACTTAAGTTATCTACTCAAATTATTTCTCTTTTTGGACCGACAAGTTCTACCGAAAGGCTAGGGAAGGTCCAACTCCTCGTAATCACATCACGAAACCAGAAGGAAGTTGCATTCTTCGACTAGTCCATTGTAAGACGGCCAACGCCTACGAAAAGACCCCGGACTTAGGGCTTTTTCGTTCTCTTCAAGTAGCAATTCAGAGATCTGTCCGGGCACATCAACAACTCATCAGGGGCATTACCATTACCAACAAAATCCAGGAGGGAAGGAACTGAGAAACTCAGATTCAATGCCCGGAGCTGACAGATTTTGTGCATTAGCCACAAACTCCGCCAGGAAAGAGACAGAGAGAGCTCCTCATCTCTCCAAATGCCGAGTGTCTGACTCTCTTCCTTGATGCAAGGATCAGAAGGGACACTTTTCAGAATGGTATCCCTGTACAAAGGCTGGGATAAGGGCTCATCACGGGCAACTCGAGGGCTCCGGATGTATATAAGGGTGACATCCCGCTGGGGAGGACGCACTTTACTTTGGAGATAAGACTGTCTGAGAAAGAGCCTGGTGGCCTCTAACGGAGGAAACCAAAAGCTCTATCTCCACCGGTTTAGTTGCAAGGAATGAATTGTCAGATAAATTTTTCATTATTTGCTCATTACTCATAATTTATTAATTTTTCTGGTCATGTTTTCAAAAAGTAAATACACTTATTAGTTATCGGTTGTGATTAGTTCATTCTTTTACCTTTCACCTCAAGTTTCAATATGTAACATATCTCATGCTCTCCCGGGGGAAGCCATTGTAATTTTGTCAATTTGTAGCTGATAGTACTTTGCATTATTTTTCTTTCTTCTCCCCCCCCCTCCCCCTTTTTTTTTGACTAGGAGGCGTTTCACTTCGAAACCCTATACTAGATTTCTTTTCCTTCCTCTATATTTCATGAATCATTTATCCAGTTTTGTGGAAGGCACAACTAGCCCCGTCTACAGAATGCCCTATGAGCTAGAGCCGGTGCTGGCATGAGTTAACCTTAATCTGCAAGAACAACTAAAATCCTCCGCTGTGTCTTCTTCACTTGAAAGACAGAAACTTCTTACAGACTCTACTGGATTCTTGGTCTCACTGTGACCCATCGAGGTATTTTTTTAAAATCTGTATGGAGCAGATTTGAAGAGGTGAAATAAAACAGTGTTATCGAATGCTTTCAACAATACAGTATTATGAATACAATAACTATAAATAAACAATTACACACATTTAAATGCATAAATATATATAAAAATATTAAACTACACAATTATAAAATTACATGTATAATATATATAAATATATATATATATATATATATATATATATATATATATGTATATATCTAATATATCTATTATATATATATATATATATAATATATAATATATATATATATATTATAGGCATAGTCATAACGGATAAAACAAGAGAGAAAAAAAAGTTTTGGCAGTCTTCAACACAGGACAATGTGGTTACTACTCTCTATCTTCGACTGTCTTCATACAAATAAAACTCCTGTCGCTCAGCCAGGAGAGTCCCTGTTCTATCCCACAGATAGGATGCAACATCACCGGATTTTCAAAGCGTTTGCTCATTTCGTCTTATCTTTGTGTGTCCCTGCTTTCTTGCTTTGCGTATTTCCTTTCTTTGCTATTTCTTTGTGGACGTCTCTGTTCATCCAATCAGGGATTGATCGACTTAAACACCTTCGTCAACTCACATGGTCTTGTGTTGTTTCTTATTTTGGTTATTCTCTTTCCTCTTTCTTTTGTACGTGTTTTTCCATCCTTTTATTCCCATCTATTGTCTTTTCTCTCAGTTGATTTCCTTTCTCCATATCACTCTTGTTCTTGTCGCCTCCGTTCTTATGTCTGTTTTGCGTCCTTATCTCCTCGTCCTGTCGGTCTATTTTCCTTTTTTTCATTTACGCTCTTCTCATTTTTTCCTCGCTTCTGATGTCTACCCTCCTCACTTCGTTCTTTCTCCTTCTTGCCTCCTTTCTTCGCGATCTTGTGTCTCTTGTTATTCCTCTTCTTCTTCTTCTCCACATTCTTTCCATTCTTCCTCCGTCTGCCGTGAGCTCTCTTCCCGTCCGCCCGTTTCCTGTTACCGACAACTCTCTTGTTTGATGGTCTTCCTTTGCCAACTCTTTTGTTTGATGGTCCTCCTTTGTCGCCTTTCCGTCTACTTCCGTGTTTCTTCAATGTGATAGTTTTCATCTGGCCCTTATCAGCTCCTGGAACGGGCACTTCCGTGCCATTGCGCACCAGGATTTTACCTGAGGAGGGTGAGATCGGATATTATTAGAGGGTGTGTTTGGCCCCAGGACAACTATTCTGTAAGTTCGGTCAAATGTGACAGCTAACGAGGGTAAGTGACGCCTAGAACATTGTGTAGATTAGATTCATCCAAGTGAGTCCTATATTTACTCCAAACAGCATCATATATTTTTTCTGTCTCACTCAAGACTCACCCATGTGAGTCCAGTATTCATTCCAAACAGCATCATATATTTTTTCTATCTCACTCAAGACTCACCCAAGTGAGTCCTATAGTCATTCCAAACAGCATCATATCTTTTGTGTCTCACTCAAAACTCACCCAAGTGAGTCCTATAGTCATTCCAAACAGCATCATATCTTTTCTGTCTCACTCAAGACTCACCCAAGTGAGTCCTATAGTCATTCCAAACACCATCATATCTTTTCTGTCTCACTCAAGATTCACCCAAGTGAGTCCTATAGTCATTCCAAACAGCATCATATCTTTTCTGTCTCACTCAAGACTCACCCAAGTGAGTCATATAGTCATTCCAAACAGCATCATATCTTTTCTGTCTCACTCAAGACTCACCCAAGTGAGTCCTATAGTCATCCAAACACCATCATATCTTTTGTGTCTCACTCAAGACTCACCCAAGTGAGTCCTATAGTCATTCCAAACAGCATCATATCTTTTGTGTCTCACTCAAGACTCACCCAAGTGAGTCCTATAGTCATTCCAAACAGCATCATATCTTTTCTGTCTCACTCAAGACTCACCCAAGTGAGTCCTATAGTCATTCCAAACAGCATCATATCTTTTCTGTCTCACTCAATACTCACCCAAGTGAGTCCTATAGTCATTCCAAACAGCATCATATGTCTTCTATCTCACCCAAGACTTACCCAAGTGAGTCCTGTATTCATTCCAAACAGCATCATATATTTTTTCTATCTCACTCAAGACACACCTAAGTGAGTCCTATAGTCATTCCAAACAGCATCATATATCATTTCTTTCTCACTCAAGACTCACCCTAGTGAGTCCTGTACGCATTCCAAACAGCATCATATTTTTTCTTTATCTCACTCAAGACTTACCCAAGTGGGTCCTGTTTTCATTCCAAACAGCATCATATATTATCTGACTCAAGACTCAAGATAACCCTCACACCCAAACAGCGTCACCCAACGACAGCGCAGGACTCACCCGTGCAGCATCCGCATCCTTCACCGCAATAGTCGTGCATGAAAGGTCCTCCGGAACACTTGTGTTCCTCGCAGCAGACCCCTCCTTTCTTCTTGCACTTCGGCGTGAGGGGGCAGAAGCCCTGGGGCATCGTGCAACAGCATTTGCAGCCCTTGCCCTTGCACCCGCCGGGGATTTCAACTTCACCAGCGCCGCACTTGGAGGCGCACAAGCCATCTGCCCTTCTGCACAGCTTCTTGAGTTTGCACTTGCCCGGTTTTTTCGCTGAGGGATGGGCGAGGTGAGAGAGAGAGAGAAAGAAAGAGGTCATTCCTGCGGATCAGATCACTGCTCGTGTTCGAGTTAATTTATTCTAATTTAAAAATCTTTTAGACGGGTAGCAAACGTTGTCTTTCACTGTTCGCATAAAAACAATAGAGCAAATGCGAAACGGAATCGTGTCTACAAATTTCAAAATTGCAATGGTAATAAAGATAAGATGTTATCATCTCGTTGCCACTAATTACTACTGAAGGATAAGACTATAAAATAGGGCTAACTAACGAAAATACACAGGTTTCTGAATGGAAGAGTACAGGGAGCGTGTGGTGAGCAATTTCAAAAAAGAGGCTTCGATGATGCAACATGACATGGTGAAAAATACACCAGGGCAGATCCACGTTCCCTTTCAAAAGAAGTTTCGAAGATGAAATTAAAACATGATGAAATATAAATTGGGCCAGACCCTTACTTCGGTTCAAAGGACCTTTCGGATTTAACAATCCGATTACCAAAAGCGTGATGAAATATAAACTGGGCCATACCCGCACTTCGGCTTCAATGAAAACATGATGAAATATAAACTGGGCCACGCCCGCACTGCTGGTTCAACGAAAGCATGACGAAATATAAACTGGGCCAGACTGGCACTGTGGGTTCAACGAAAGCATGACAAAATATAAACTGGGCCACATCCGCACTGCTGGTTCAATGAAAGCATGACGAAATATAAACTGGGTCACATCCGCACTACGGGTTCAACAAAAGCATGACGAAATATAAACTGGGTCACATCCGCACTACGGGTTCATCAAAAGCATGACGAAATATAAACTGGGTCACATCCGCACTGCGGGTTCAACGAAAGCATGACAAAATATAAACTGGGCCACACCCGCACTGCTGGTTCAACAAAAGCATGAAGAAATATAAACTGGGTCACACCCGCACTGCGGGTTCAACAAAAGCATGACGAAATATAAACTGGGTCACATCCGCACTGCGGGTTCAACGAAGGCATGATGAAATATAAACTGGGCCACACCCACATGGCGGGTCCAACGAAAGCATGACGAAATATAAACTGGGCCACACCAGCACTGTGGTCCAACGAAAGCATGAGGAAATATAAACTTGGCCAGACCCGCACTGCGGGTTCAACGAAAGCATGACAAAATTTAAACTGGGCCAGACCCGCACCTTGGGTCCAACGAAAGCATGACGAAATATAAACTGGGCCAGACCTGCATCGCGGGTTCAACGAAAGCACGACGAAATATAAACTTGGCCAGACCCACACTTGGGGTAGAAAAGATCACAGGAGAATGGAACGGAGTCCAACGATACTCACGCAAGCAGCATCCGCATCCTTTGGTGCCCTTACACAGCTTCTTCTTGAAACGGCCGCCAACGCAGCTCTCCTTGCTGCAGCAGTGACCGCCCTTCTTCTGGCACTCCTTGGACGAAGGGCAAACCAAGCTCTTGACACAGCAGGTGCAACCTTTGCCGCTGCAGCCTTTCTTGATGGAGATCTCGCCCCTCTTGCACTTCTCACGGCACTTGCCGCCCTTCTTCTTGCAGCTGGATTTGGTTCTGCACGGCTTCCTCGCTGCAGAAGGGTTCCGAAAGGCGATTTTACTATCTCTCTCTCTTTTTTTATGGGGGTTACTCAGGGAAGGAAAATGGGGTGTTGTTCGTGGTGATAAGGAAAATGGTCATGGGATATATACGGTATACATCACACGCATATATATATATATATATATATATATATATATATATATATATATATATATATATATATATATATATATATATTATATATATATGTACAGAGAGATAGAGAGAGAGACCATTGCGTTATGAATAAGAGCTCTAATGATGAATAACACAGCTATGTATATACGTTTATGCACACCGGACAGACAAGGAAAAACACATGTAGACACAAACACAGGCATATACATACACACACATATATATGTGTGTGTGTTTAATTGTGCATAACCCAACGAATGAAGAGGGAAACTTACTTTTCACACAGCAGCCACATCCGCCGTCACAGAACTTCTCCACGAACTTCCCTTTCTCCATCTTGCAATCATCTGCAGTGCTGCAGAAGCCTTTCTTGCCCGTGCATCTCTCAGAGGGTCTGCAGCCTTTGGGAGGAGGCAGAGAGACAGAGAAACGAGTCTCTTTATTCATGTTTTAACTTTTATACTTTTGATTTGCTTGTTACTTTACGATTGTGTTTTTTTCTGCACACACACACACACACACACACAGAGTCTCTAGGTTTTACTAGTTAATTTACGTTGTTTTAATAAACTGCTGACGGCTCTTACAAGAACGTCTGGCTGGTTGGAGAGATGAATTTCTAATCACCAGAAATAAATTATTCTGGTTCCTCACTGGCAGTAACAGGCGACTGACTCTCCCCTCAACTACCAAACTCCAGAATTCACTTCTTTCGTCTGTTTTTTTCATTGGATCTAAAAACCAATCAACTTCTATTCATTTAATGGCTTCCTTCTGGGGGGAGCTCAAGAAGATTATTACCATGAAATTCCTATCACCATTAGCTGTAAGATGACAATAATGAAAATAAGGAACTTCTGTTCCAAGGCATTACCTTCAGATACACAGCAGTGACATCCATCTCCAGAACAGCCACCAGGAATCTCTTTCTCATGATTGTTGCATTTCCCCTTGCGACAATTGCCACTCTCAGCCATGCACTGTGGACGGGTTTGACAGCCTTCGCCGGTTGGGAATACAAAAATGATGTTAGTGTCAGCGGGGAACTTTCTGGGGAACTTTCAAGAAACTACAGTCAAGCCAAAAGCATCCCTGAGCAAACATTTGGCTATATCTAGACGACTGGCAACTTCGATCCTCTGTTAACTCTGTTGTTAGGGCTTCTGATATCAAATTACACCTATAAACGCCATTACGCATACAAAGAGAATTCAGTAATATAGGCGGCATGCCGCATGAATTAATATAATATACATACATGCATTATGCATGTATCTGTAAGTAATTCCCGGCAAGTTTGTGTTTCTATCATTTTTGTTCCATGAAAATGTTGAACACTGATTCACTTTGAACATTTTTCTTATAAAAATGAAAATTACTATATACAAAGAGCAATGTTCCTACGTTAATTTACTGAATTCTGGTCCTCAGGGAAACCAAAATAATGTACAAAGTCATTCTGTTTAAGGACAGAAGAAGACTGTATGGCATAACTTTTTAGCCGAGTAGGCCATAACACTTCTTTGCCTCAGGCAGATCATTTCTTCCCTTGGTCTGTGAAAATCACAAAGATTTAGACTTTCAAGTTCAGCAACTGACTCTCTCTCCTCTATTGCCAAACCTCGGAATTCTATTGCCTGCAGGTTCACAGTGATCCAGCCAACTTCCATTCATTACAGTCTCCATCAAGTGGGGCCTAGATACTTATTATGGTGACGTTTCTATCGATAATGTCATTCAAATAACTGTCATTAAAATAAAGAACTTTTGTTGAAAGATCTAACCTTCAATCGGAGCACAGCAGTGACATCCATCCCCAGAACAGCCGCCAGGGATCTCTTTCTCATCAGCAAGGCACATCTCCTTACCACATACGCCATTCCCATCCATGCACTTTGGAAGGCTTTGACAGTCTTCACCCGTTACGAGAAGAAGTTGATGTCAGTATGAGACTTTCAAGAAACTACTACAAAACTAATGGACACTCTAGGTAAATTCATATATACCTCAATTACAGCAGAAGTTCCCTTCCAAAATTAATGACCAGATTAAAAAATAGTATATGACATCAGTGTCAATGCAAAATTGCTTACACAATAACCTACTTTTAGTACAATAAAAGTGCAAATACAAAAAATTTAGGTAGTACTTTCACCAATATTAATACTTAACACTCATTTTCATCCAAAATTCTATTGTCCCTTGAAAAAACAGTTAAAAGTGAAATCTTTGACAACGCACAGAATACATGCATTTTAAACATCGAAAGTTGGAATAGGCCAAGGATTCTTTATGTAAACTTTATATTGCTGACAACAAATTAGAAATTACATTTGCATCTTATTCTGAACTGATCATGGAGTAAATGGCACAAAGGACTAATCACGCTGGTCGACTATCAAGTTCTACACTGTTGTAAACTATGACCAAAGGTCCTTCAGATATTCACAAAATTCTAGTATTCAGGAGAAGCCGAATAAGATATTCAGTCATCCCAATGCAGGAAACAGGAGACAAGAAGCCTGCATGCCATGTCTTTTTAGCCGAGCAAGTCATGACACTTACTTTGCCTAAGGCAAATAATTTCTCTTCCTCTTGGTCTGTGAGTATCACAAGGCCTTAGACTTTCAAGTTTGGCGACTTACTCTCTCTCCTCTACTGCCAACCTTCAGAATTCTCTTCTTTCTGCGGGTTCAGTGATCCCAGAAACCACCCAACTTCCATTCATCACATTGTCTCTATCAAGTGGGGCATAGATAGTCATAAGTGAAGTTTCTATCGATAATGTCATTCAAATAACTGTCATTAAAATAAAGAACTTTTGTTGAAAGATCTAACCTTCAATCGGAGCACAGCAGTGACATCCATCCCCAGAACAGCCGCCAGGGATCTCTTTCTCATCAGCAAGGCACATCTCCTTCCCACATACGCCATTCCCATCCATGCACTTTGGAAGGCTTTGACAGTCTTCACCCGTTACGAGAAGAAGTTGATGTCAGTATGAGACTTTCAAGAAACTACTACAAAACTAATGGACACTCTAGGTAAATTCATATATACCTCAATTACAGCAGAAGTTCCCTTCCAAAATTAATGACCAGATTAAAAAATAGTATATGACATCAGTGTCAATGCAAAATTGCTTACACAATAACCTACTTTTAGTACAATAAAAGTGCAATTGCAAAAAATTTAGGTAGTACTTTCACCAATATTAATACTTAACACTCAGTTTCATCCAAAATTCTATTGTCCCTTGAAAAAACAGTTAAAAGTGAAATCTTTGACAACGCACAGAATAAATGCATTTTAAACATCGAAAGTTGGAATAGGCCAAGGATTCTTTATGTAAACTTTATATTGCTGACAACAAATTAGAAATTACATTTGCATCTTATTCTGAACTGATCATGGAGTAAATGGCACAAAGGACTAATCACGCTAGTCGACTATCAAGTTCTACACTGTTGTAAACTATGACCAAAGGTCATTCAGATATTCACAAAATTCTAGTATTCAGGAGAAGCCGAATAAGATATTCAGTCATCCCAATGCAGGAAACAGGAGACAAGAAGCCTGCATGCCATGTCTTTTTAGCCGTGCAAGTCATGACACTTACTTTGCCTAAGGCAAATAATTTCTCTTCCTCTTGGTCTGTGAGTATCACAAGGCCTTAGACTTTCAAGTTTGGCGACTTACTCTCTCTCCTCTACTGCCAACCTTCAGAATTCTCTTCTTTCTGCGGGTTCAGTGATCCCAGAAACCACCCAACTTCCATTCATCACATTGTCTCTATCAAGTGGGGCATAGATAGTCATAAGTGAAGTTTCTATCGATAATGTCATTCAAATAACTGTCATTAAAATAAAGAACTTTTGTTGAAAGATCTAACCTTCAATCGGAGCACAGCAGTGACATCCATCCCCAGAACAGCCGCCAGGGATCTCTTTCTCATCTGCAAGGCACATCTCCTTCCCACATACGCCATTCCCAGCCATGCACTTTGGAAGGCTTTGACAGTCTTCACCCGTTACGAGAAGAAGTTGATGTCAGTATGAGACTTTCAAGAAACTACTTTAAAGTTAATGGGCACTTAAGTAAATTCAGATATACTTCAATCATAGGCGAAGTTCCCTTCCAAAATGTATGAATAAATTAGAAAAATAGGTTATGACATTAGTGTCAATGCAATATTCTTGTACAATAACATGGTTAGAAAATGGACCAGAAAAACCAGAAAGTTTTTCTCAGTACAATAAAAGTGCAAATGTTAAAAATTTAGCTGGAACTTTCAACAACCTTGACACATAAAACTCATTTTCATCCAAAATTCTATTGTCCCTAGAAGAAACAGATAAAAGTGAAATCTTTGACAATGCACAGGATACACTTGCCTTTTGCGTATCGAAAGTTGGGATAGGCCGAGGATTCTTTATGTAAACTTTATATTGCAGACAATGACATTTGCATCTTATTCTGAACTGATCGAGATATAAATGGCAAGGAAGACCAATCATACTGGTCGGCTCTCAAGTTCTTCACTGTTGTAAACTAAGAGCAAAGGTCCTTCAGATATTCACAGAATTCTAGTATTCAGGAGAAACCAAATAACGTATTCAGTCATCCCAATGCAGGAAACAGGAGAGAAGAAGCCTGCATGCCATGTCTTTTTAGCCGAGCAAGTCATGTCACTTTCTTTGCCTCAGGCAAATCATTTCTTCCTCTTGGTCTGTGAGTATCACAAGGCCTTAGACTTTCAAGATCAGCGATTGACTCTTTTACCTCTTCTGCCAAACTTCAGAATTCATTACAGTCTCCATCAAGTGGGGCCTAGATAGTCATTAACCCTTGAACGCCGAGCCGGTATTTCCGAAAGTGTCTCCCGTATGCCGGCGGCGTTCGGGAGTGAGCGACGAAGCGGAAAAAAAAAAAAAAAAAAAAAAAAAAAAAAAAAAAAAAAAAAAGGAAAAAGTTTTTTTCAAAAAATCACAGCACGCTTAGTTTTCAAGATTAAGAATTAATTTTTGGCTCCTGTTTTTGTCATTGTCTGAAGTTTAGTATGCAACCATCAGAAATGAAACAAAATATCATTATCATATATAAATATTGGAATATATGACAGCAGGGAAAATATTTCATAATAGTATACAAATTGCACAGTGAGCAAAACGGTTAAAGCTAATGAGTTAATTTTTCTTCGTTGTATTGTACACTAAATTGCAATGATTTTGGTATATAACAAATTGTAAAACGATCAAAGCAACACAGAGAAAATATTATCACAGTATGATGCACGAATTCGTGACGTGCTGACGTAAATAAAAGTTGTTTTAAAAAATTCACTATAAATCGAAATATTGTGCTAGAGACTTCTAGTTTGTTGCAAAATGAAGGTAATTGATTGAATATTACTAGACTGTAAGTGTTGTAGCTTATAATTGCAGTTTTCGACCATTTCGGTCGAGTTAAAGTTGACCAAAGGTCGAATTTTTTCTATTTATCGTGATTTATATGAAAATATTTCTAAACTGATAAAAGCTACATCCATGAGTTATTTTTTGTTGTATTCTACATGAAATCGCTCACATTTTCATATATAAAACTTTATGTAACGGCTAATATAAAACGGTGCAAACATTACGACAATCGGACGTAAGGAAAAGGTTTTTTCAAAAATTCACCATAAATCGAAATATTGTGATAGAGACTTCCAATTTGTTGCAAAATGAAAGTAAATGATTGAATATTACTTGAATGTAAGAGATTTAGCTTACAATTGCGTTTTTCGACCATTTCGGTCGAGTCAATGTTGACCAAAGGTTGAAATTTTGGCCCTTATCGTGATTTATATGAAAATATTTCAAAAATGATAAAAGCTACAACCATGGGTTGTTTTTAGTTGTATTCTACATGAAATTGCACACATTTTCATATATGAAACTTTAGGTAATGGCTAATATAAAACGGTGCGACAGTCTGACAAAAGAATTTATGATTTTTTCGGCAGTTACCGCGCGGACGTAAGGAAAAAGTTTTATTTTTAAATTCACCATAAATCAAAATATTGTGCTAGAGACTTCCAATTTGTTGTAAAATGAAGGGAAATGATTGAATATTACTAGAATGTAAGAGTTTTAGCTTACAATTGCGTTTTATTTTACCATTTCAGTCGAGTCAATGTTGACCAGAGGTTGAAATTTTGGCACTTATCGTGATTTAAATGAAAATATTTCAAAACTGATAAAAGCTACAACCATGAATTGTTTTTTGTTGTATTCTACATGTAATTGTGCACATTTTCATATATAAAACTCAATGTAACGGCTAATATAAAACGGTACAAAAATGACGACAAAGTGACGAAATAATTTCTGAGATGCGTCGCTGATGCTTTTTAGTGCGAGAAGAAAGAAATTCGCGCCTGCGCACCTGGGTAATGCATGTAAACAAAACAACAGCTTGATCCGTGAACTTCCAGCATCCCTGAAGGCGCGTGATTAAAATTTTTTCAAAAAGTAGGCCTATAACTATTTTTCTGTGACGTTTAAAAAATTTTTTTGAGTCGACGTATTTTACGTCAATTAAGCACACGACAGGTAATTTTCGTCGACGTAAAATACGTCCAATAGGCGTTTAAGGGTTAAAGTTAAGTTTCTATCAATAATGTCATTCAAATAACTGTCACTACAATAAAGAACTTTTGTTGAAAGATCTAACCTTCAATCGGAGCACAGCAGTGACATCCATCCCCAGAACAGCCGCCAGGGATCTCTTTCTCATCTGCAAGGCACATCTCCTTCCCACATACGCCATTCCCATCCATGCACTTTGGAAGGCTTTGACAGTCTTCACCCGTTCGAGAAGAAGTTGATGTCAGTATGAGACTTTCAAGAAACTACTATAAAACTAATGGACACTAGGTAAATTCAAATATACCTCAATTACAGCTAAAGTTCCCTTCCAAAATTAATAACTAGATTAAAAAAAAGTATATGACATCAATGTCAATGCAAAATTGCTTACAAAATAACATGACTAGACAAGGAACCACGAAAAATCAGCAACATCCTACTTTTAGTACAATAAAAGTGCAAATGCAAAAAATTTAAGTAGTTCTTTCACCAATATTAATACTTAACACTCATTTTCATCTAAAATTCTATTGTCCCTTGAAAAAACAGTTAAAAGTGAAATCTTTGACAACACACAGAATACACATGCCTTTTACACATCGAAAGTTGGAATAGGCCAAGGATTCTTTATGTAAACTTTACATTGCTGACAACAAATTAGAAATTTCATTTGCATCTTATTCTGAAATGATCATGGAGTAAATGGCACAAAGGACTAATCACGCTGGTCGACTATCAAGTTCTACACTGTTGTAAACTATGACCAAAGGTCCTTCAGATATTCACAGAATTCTAGTATTCAGGAGAAAACAAATAAGGTAGTATTCAGTCATCCCACTGCAGGAAACAGGAAAGAAGAAGCCTGCATGCCATGTCTTTTTAGCAGAGCAAAACATTTCTTCCTCGTAGTCTGTGAAAATAGCAAGGCCTTAGACTTTTAAGTTTAGCGATGAACTCTTTTCCCTCTTCTGCCAAACTTCAGAATTCTCTTCTCTCTACAGATTCACAGTGATCCCAGAAACAACCCACCTTCCATTCATTACAGTCTCCATCAAGTGGGGCCTAGATAGTCATTCAGGTGAAGTTTCTATAGATAATGTCATTCAAATAACTGTCATTAAAATAAAGAACTTTTGTTGAAAGATCTAACCTTCAATCGGAGCACAGCAGTGACATCCATCCCCAGAACAGCCGCCAGGGATCTCTTTCTCATCAGCAAGGCACATCTCCTTCCCACATACGCCATTCCCATCCATGCACTTTGGAAGGCTTTGACAGTCTTCACCGAATAGGAGAAGAAGTTGATGTCAGCATGAGACTTTCAAGAAACTACTTTAAAGTTAATGGACACTCTAGGTAAATTCAAATATGCGTACCTCAATTATAGCTGAAGCTCCCTTCCTAAATTAATGACTAGATTAAAAAAACGTATATGACATTAGTGTCAATGCAAAATTGCTTACACAATAACATGACTAGACAAGGAACCAGGAGAATCAGCAACATCCTACTTCTAGTACAATAAAAGTGCAAATAAAAAATTTAAGTAGTACTTTCACCAATCTTAATACTTAACACTCATTTTCATCTAAAATTCTATTGTCCCTTGAAAAAGCAATTAAAAGTGAAATCTTTGACAACACACAGAATAAACATGCCTTTTACACATCGAAAGTTGGAATAGGCCAAGGATTCTTTATGTAAACTTTACATTGCTGACAACAAATTAGAAATTTCATTTGCATCTTATTCTGAAATGATCATGGAGTAAATGACACAAAGGACTTATCACGCTGGTCGACTATCAAGTTCTACACTGTTGTAAACTACGACCAAAGGTCCTCCAGATATTCACAGAATTCTAGTATTCAGGAGAAACAGAATAAGGTATTCAGTCATCCCACTGCAGGAAACAGGAGACAAGAAGCCTGCATGCCATGTCTTGTTAGCCGACCAAGTCATGACACTTTCTTTGACTCAGGAAAATCATTTCTTCTTCTTGGTCTATGAGTATCACAAGGCCTTAGACTTTTAAGTTCGGCGACTGACTCTCTCTTCGTTACTGCCAAACTTCAGAATTCTCTTCTGTCTACAGATTCACAGTGATCCCAGAAACAGTCTCCATTAAGTAGGGCATGGATAGTCATTAAGGTGAAGTTTCTATCGATAATGTCATTCAAATAACTGTCATTAAAATAAAGAACTTTTGTTGAAAGATCTAACCTTCAATCAGAGCACAGCAGTGACATCCATCCCCAGAACAGCCGCCAGGGATCTCTTTCTCATCAGCAAGGCACATCTCCTTCCCACATACGCCATTCCCATCCATGCACTTTGGAAGGCTTTGACAGTCTTCCCCCGTTACGAGAAGAAGTTGATGTCAGTATGAGACTTTCAAGAAACCACTTTAAAGTTAATGGACACTCTAGGTAAATTCAAATATACCTCAATTATAGCTGAAGCTCCCTTCCAAAATTAATGACTAGGTTAAAAAAACGTATATGACATCAGTGTCAACGCAAAATTGCTTACACAATAACATGACTAGACAAGGAACCAGGAAAATCAGCAACATCCTACTTTTAGTAAAATGAATGTGCAAATGTAAAAAATTTAGCTGAACTCTAAACAATCTTAATACGTAAAACTCATTTTCATATTAAATTCTATTGTCCCTTGAAAAAACAGTTAAAAGTGAAATCTTTGACAACACACAGAATAAACATGCCTTTTACACATCGAAAGTTGGAATAGGCGAAGGATTCTTTATGTAAACTTTATATTGCTGACAACAAATTAGAAATTACATTTGCATCTTATTCTGATCTGATCAAGGAGTAAATGGCACAAAGGAATAATCACACTGGTCGACTATCAAGTTCTACACTGTTGTAAACTATGACCAAAGGTCCTTCAGATATTCACAGAATTCTAGTATTCGGGAGAAACCGAATAAGGTATTCAGTCATCCCAATGCAGGAAACAGGAGACAAGAAGCCTGCATGCCATGTCTTTTTAGCCGAGCAAGTCATGACACTTACTTTGCCTAAGGCAAATAATTTCTCTTCCTCTAGGTCTGTGAGTATCACAAGGCCTTAGACTTTCAAGTTTGGCGACTTACTCTCTCTCCTCTACTGCCAAACTTCAGAATTCTCTTCTTTCTGCAGGTTCAGTGATCCCAGAAATCACCCAACTTCCATACATCACATTGTCTCCATTAAGTAGGGCGCATCGATAATCATTAAGGTGAAGTTTCTATAGATAATGTCATTCAAATAACTGTTATTAAAATAAAGAACTTTTGTTGAAAGATCTAACCTTCAATCGGAGCACAGCAGTGACATCCATCCCCAGAACAGCCGCCAGGGATCTCTTTCTCATCTGCAAGGCACATCTCCTTCCCACATACGCCATTCCCAGCCATGCACTTTGGAAGGCTTTGACAGTCTTCACCCGTTACGAGAAGAAGTTGATGTCAGTATGAGACTTTCAAGAAACTACTTTAAAGTTAATGGGCACTTAAGTAAATTCAGATATACTTCAATCATAGGCGAAGTTCCCTTCCAAAATGTATGAATAAATTAGAAAAATAGGTTATGACATTAGTGTCAATGCAATATTCTTGTACAATAACATGGTTAGAAAATGGACCAGAAAAACCAGAAAGTTTTTCTCAGTACAATAAAAGTGCAAATGTTAAAAATTTAGCTGGAACTTTCAACAACCTTGATACATAAAACTCATTTTCATCCAGAATTCTATTGTCCCTTGAAGAAACAGATAAAAGGGAAATCTTTGACAATGCACAGGATACACTTGCCTTTTGCGCATCGAAAGTTGGGGTAGGCCGAGGATTCTTTATGTAAACTTTACATTGCAGACAATGACATTTGCATTTTATTCTAAACTGATCGAGAAGTAAATGGCAAGGAAGACTGGTCGACTCTCAAGTTCTACACTGTTGCAAACTAAGAACAAAGGTCCTTCAGATATTCACAAAATTCTAGTATTCAGGAGAAACCGAATAATGTATTCAGTCATCCCAATGCAGGAAACAGGAGACAAGAAGCCTGCATGCCATGTCTTTTTAGCCGTGTAAGTCATGACACTTTCTTTGCCTCTGGCAAATCATTTCTTCCTCTTGGTCTGTGAAAATCATAAGGCCTTAGACTTTCAAGTTCAGCAATTGTCTCTTTTCCCTCTTCTGCCAAACTTCAGAATTCTCTTCTTTCTGTAGGTTCAGTGATCCCAGAAACCACCCAACTTCCATTCATCACATTGTCTCCATTAAGTAGGGTATAGATAGTCATTAAGGTGAAGTTTCTATCGATAATGTCATTCAAATAACTGTTATTAAAATAAAGAACTTTTGTTAAAAGATCTAACCTTCAATCGGAGCACAGCAGTGACATCCATCCCCAGAACAGCCGCCAGGGATCTCTTTCTCATCACAAGGCACATCTCCTTCCCACATACGCCATTCCCATCCATGCACTTTGGAAGGCTTTGACAGTCTTCACCCGTTACGAGAAGAAGTTGATGTCAGTATGAGACTTTCAAGAAACTACTACAAAACTAATGGACACTCTAGGTAAATTCATATATACCTCAGTTACAGCAGAAGTTCCCTTCCAAAATTAATGACCAGATTAAAAAATAGTATATGACATCAGTGTCAATGCAAAATTGCTTACACAATAACATGACTAGACAAGGAACCAAGAAAATCAGCAACATCCTACTTTTAGTACAATAAAAGTGATCCAGCCAACTTCCATTCATTACAGTCTCCATCAAGTGGGGCCTAGATACTTATTATGGTGACGTTTCTATCGATAATGTCATTCAAATAACTGTCATTAAAATAAAGAACTTTTGTTGAAAGATCTAACCTTCAATCGGAGCACAGCAGTGACATCCATCCCCAGAACAGCCGCCAGGGATCTCTTTCTCATCAGCAAGGCACATCTCCTTCCCACATACGCCATTCCCATCCATGCACTTTGGAAGGCTTTGACAGTCTTCACCCGTTACGAGAAGAAGTTGATGTCAGTATGAGACTTTCAAGAAACTACTGTAAAACTAATGGACACTCTAAGTAAATTCAAATATACATTAATTATAGGTGAAGTTCCCTTCCAAAATTATTGACTAAATGTGAAAAAAAGGTTATGACATGTTATATAAAATAATAGACATTAGAATAATGACCTAACCTTCATACGGAGCACAGCAGACACAGCCATTTCCAGAACAGCCACCCATGACTTCTTTCTCACTATCACGGCACGTCCCCTTTCGACATATGCCACCCTCATCCAAGCACTTGGGATGTCTTTGACATTCTCCATCTGTTAGGAGAATACGATGATGTCAATTAGAAACTTTCATGGACCCATATACTAAAGATAAATGCCACTCTAAATGAATTCAGCTAAGATACAAAGATAATTGGTTACATGCTGAAATAATTTTACTGAATTCTGGTCAGCCATCCATACAAAAAAGCGAAGCAGTAGGTAGAGTTCAAAAAATAAATATATCATACTATTTTCTGCAGTACTAATCAATCAAGTGTAACTCCTAACTATAGTTACTGCCCAACTTCAAAAGTCTTTTCGTTTGATTTTTTCCATTAGGTGGGGCCTTGTTAAAGTCACTAAAGTGATTTTCTACACAAAATTTGTTTTAAATTAATAGTAATCTAAATAAGGGGCTTTTGTTCAAAGGTCTAACCTTCAACCGGAGCACAGCAGTGACAGCCGTTTCCATAACAGCCATGAGGAATCTCCTTCTCATCACCATAGCACATCCCCTTCCGACATGTGCCATTCTCAGCCATACACAAAGGAAGATTTTGACATACTTCAACTGTCAGGAGGTAAAGTGATGTCAGTGAGAAACTTTTAACGACCCATACATTAAAGCTGAAAGCCACTCGAAGTAAATTTAGCCAAAATGTACAGTAGATACCTGTCAAAACAATTGTACTTGCTTCTGGTTTATATCCAATGAAAAAAAGCCCAGCAGTAAACAGAGTTCAAGAATAAAATATATCATAACATTTTCTGCATTGCTAACCAATGAGGTATAACCCTTAAATACTTATAGTTACTGTCAACCTTCATAAGCATCTTCCACTTTCTGCTTGCACTGATTCTTAGAACCACCCTTTTTCTTTTCCTTTGATTTTTTCCATTAGGTAGGACCTAGATAAAGATACTTAAATGATTTTCCATACAAAATTTCCTTAAGTTAATAGTAATCTAAATAAAGAACTTCTGCTCAAAACTCTAACCTTCAACCGGAGCACAGCAGTGACAGCCGTTTCCATAACAGCCATGAGGAATCTCCTTCTCATCACCATAGCACATCCCCTTCCGACATGTGCCATTCTCAGCCATACACAGAGGAAGATTTTGACATACTTCAACTGTCAGGAGATAAAATGATGTCAGTGAGAAACTTTTAATGACTCATACATTAAAGCTGAAAGCCATTCGAGGTAAATTTAAAAAATGTACAGTACATGCCTGTAAAAATAATTTTACTTAGTTCTGGTTTATAACTAACGCATAAAAAGCCCAGCAGTAACTAGAGTTGAAAAATTAAATATATTATACAATTTTCTGCAGTGCTAGTCAATGAGCTATACCCCTAACTAGACTTACTGTCAACCTTCATAAGCATCTTCAACTTTCTGCTTGCTCTGATTCTTAGAACCCCCCTTTTTCTTTTCCTTTAATTTTTTGCATTAGGTGGGACCTAGATAAAGTTACTTAAATGATTATCCATACAATATTTGCTTTAGATTAATAATAATCTAAATAAAGAACTTCTGTTCAAGGCTCTAACCTTCAACCGGAGCACAGCAGCGACAGCCGTTTCCAGAACAGCCATAAGGAATCTCCTGCTCATAGCCATAGCACATCCCTTTCCGACATGTACCATTCCTAGCCATACACAGCGGAAGATTTTGACATACTTCAACTGTCAGGAGATAAAATGATGTCAGTTAGATCTTTCAAGGATGCATACATTAAAGATGAGAGCCACTTGAATAGTCAGCTAGAATACAATTATAAATGTACAGTAATTTCCTGGCAAAATATTTTACATACTTCTGGTTTATAACCAATGAAAAAAAGCTCAGCAGTAAACAGAGTTCAAAAATTAATTATATCATACCATTTTCTGAATCACTAATCAATGAGGTATAACCCCTAACTATAGTTACTACCAAACCTCATAAGTCTCTTCCATTAGGTAGGACCTAGATAAAGATACTTAAATGATTTTCCATACAAAATTTCCTTAAGTTAATAGTAATCTAACTAAAGAACTTCTGCTCAAAACTCTAACCTTCAACTGGAGCACAGCAGTGACAGCCGTTTCCATAACAGCCATGAGGAATCTCCTTCTCATCACCATAGCACATCCCCTTCCGACATGTGCCATTCTCAGCCATACACAGAGGAAGATTTTGACATACTTCAACTGTCAGGAGATAAAATGATGTCAGTGAGAAACTTTTAATGACCCATACATTAAAGCTTAAAGCCATTCGAGGTAAATCTAGAAAATGTACAGTAGATGCCTGTAAAAATAATCTTACTTAGTTCTGGTTTATAACTAACGCAAAAAAGCCCAGCAGTAACTAGAGTTGAAAAATTAAATATATTATACCATTTTCTGCAGTGCTAGTCAATGAGCTATACCCCTAACTATACTTACTGTCAACCTTCATAAGCATCTTCAACTTTATGCTTGCTCTGATTCATAGAACCCCCCTTTTTCTTTTCCTTTAATTTTTTGCATTAGGTGGGATCTAGATAAAGTTACTTAAATGATTATCCATACAATATTTGCTTTAAATTAATAATAATCTAAATAAAGAACTTCTGTTCAAGGCTCTAACCTTCAACCGGAGCACAGCAGCGACATCCGTTTCCAGAACAGCCATAAGGAATCTCCTGCTCATAGCCATAGCACATCCCTTTCCGACATGTGCCATTCCTAGCCATACACAGCGGAAGATTTTGACATACTTCAACTGTCAGGAGATAAAATGATGTCAGTTAGATATTTCAAGGATGCATACATTAAAGATGAGAGCCACTTGAATAGTCAGCTAGAATACAATTATAAATGTACAGTAATTTCCTAGCAAAATAATTTTACATACTTCTGGTTTATAACCAATGAAAAAAAGCCCAGCAGTCAACAGAGTTCAAAAATTAATTATATCATACCATTTTCTGAATCACTAATCAATGAGGTATAACCCCTAACTATAGTTACTACCAAACCTCATAAGTCTCTTCCATTTTCTGTTTGCACTGATTCTTAGAACCACCCTTTTTCTTTTCGTTTGATTTTTTCCATTAGGTGGGACCTAGATAGTTACTTAAATGATTTTCCATACATAATTTGCTCTAAGTTAACAGTAATCTAAATAAGGGACTTTTGTTCAAAGCTCTAACCTTCAACCGGAGCACAGCAGTGACAGCCGTTTCCATAACAGCCATAAGGAATCTCCTTCTCATCGCCATAGCACATCCCCTTCCGACATGTGCCATTCTCAGTCATACACAGAGGAAGATTTTGACATACTTCAACTGTCAGGAGGTAAAATGATGTCAGTGAGAATCTTTTAACGACCCATACATTAAAGCTGAAAGACATTCAAGGTAAATTTTTTAAAAAATGCACTGTAGATGCCTGTAAAAATAAATCTACTTACTTCTGGTTTATAACCAATTCAAAAAAGCCCAGCAGTAACTAGAGTTGAAAAATTGAATATATTATACCATTTTCTGCAGTGCTAATCAATGAGGTATAACCCTAACTATACTTACTGCCAACCTTCATATGCATCTTCCACTTTCTGGTTGCACTGATTCTTAGAACACCCCTTTTTCTTTTCCTTTAATTTTTTGCATTAGGTGGGACCTAGATAAAGTTACTTAAATGATTATCCATACAAGATTTGCTTTAAATTAATAGTAATCTAAATAAAGAACTTCTGTTCAAGGCTCTAACCTTCAACCGGAGCACAGCAGTGACAGCCGTTTCCAGAACAGCCATAAGGAATCTCCTGCTCATAGCCATAGCACATCCCTTTCCGACATGTGCCATTCCTAGCCATACACAGAGGAAGATTTTGACATACTTCAACTGTCAGGAGATAAAATGATGGCAGTTAGATCTTTCAAGGATACATACATTAAAGATGAAAGGCACTTCAATAAAGTCAGCTAGAATACAATTATAAATGTACAATAATTTCCTGGCAAAATAATTTTACTTACTTCTGGTTTATAACCATTGCAAAAAAGCCCAGCAATAAACAGTTCAAAAATTAAATATATCATACCATTTTCTGCATCGCTAATCAATGAGGTATAACCCCTAACTATAGTTACTGCCAAACCTCATAAGTCTCTTTCATTTTCTGTTTGCTGATACTTAGAACCACCCTTTTTCTTTTTCCTTTGATTTTTTCCATTAGGTGGACCTAGATAGTTACATAACTTGCTCTAAGTTAATAGTAATTTAAATAAGGGACTTTAGTTCAAAGCTCTAACCTTCAACCGGAGCACAGCAGTGACAGCCGTTTCCAGAACAGCCGTAAGGAATCTCCTGCTCATAGCCATAGCACATCCCCTTCCGACATGTGCCATTCTCAGCCACACACAGAGGAAGATTTTGACATACTTCAACTGTCAGGAGGTAAAGTGATGTCAGTGAGAAACTTTTACAACCCATACATTAAAGCTGAAAGCCACTCGAAGTAAATTTAGCTAAAATGTACAGTAGATGCCTGTCAAAACAATTGTACTTACTTCTGGTTTATATCCAATGCAAAAAAGCCCAGCAGTAAACAGAGTTCAAGAATAAAATATATCATAACATTTTCTGCATTGCTAACCAATGAGGTATAACCCTTAACTACTTATAGTTACTGCCAACCTTCATTAGCATCTTTCACTTTCTGCTTGCACTGATTCTTAGAACCACCCTTCTTCTTTTCCTTTGATTTTTTCCATTAGGTGGTACATAGGTAAAGTTGATTTTCCATACAAGGTTTGCTTCAAGTTAATAGTAATCTAAATAAAGAACTTCTGCTCAAAACTCTAACCTTCAACCGGAGCACAGCAGTGACAGCCGTTTCCATAACAGCCATGAGGAATCTCCTTCTCATCACCATAGCACATCCTCTTCCGACATGTGCCACTCCCAGCCATACACAGAGGAAGAGTCTGACATACTTCAACTGTCAGGAGATAAAATGATGTCAGTGAGAAACTATTAACGACTCATACATTAAAGAAAGCCATTCGAAGTAAATTCAGCTATAATGTACTGTAAATGCCTGTCAAAATAATTTTACTTACTTCTGGTTTATAGCCAATGCAAAAAAGCGCAGCAGTAAGCAGAGTTCAGAAATAAAATATATCCTAACATTTTCTGCATTACTAACCAATGAGGTACAATCCCTAACCTCCTTCAACCGGAGCACAGCAGCGACACCCGTTTCCAGAACAACCATAAGGAATCTCCTTCTCATAGTCATAGCACATCCTCTCCCGACATGTGCCATTCTCAGCCATACACAGAGGAAGAGTCTGACATATTTCAACTGTCAGGAGATAAAATGATGTCAGTGAGAAACTTTCAAGGACCCATACATTAAAGCTGAAGGCCTTTCGAGGTAAATTTGGCTAAAATACAATTATAAAGGTACAGTAGATGCCTGTCAAAATCATTTAAATTACTTCTGGTTTATATCCTGTGCAAAAAAGACCAGCAGTAACCATAGTCCAAAAATTAAACATATACAATTTTCTGCATTACTAATCAATGAGGTATAACCCCTAACTATACTTACTGCCAACTTTCATAAGCATCTTCCATTTTCTGCTTTTACTGATTCTTAGAACCACCCTTCTTCTTTTCCTTTGATTTTTTCCATTAGGTGGGACCTAGATAAAGTTACTTAAATGATTTTCCATACAAGATTTGCTTTAAATTAATAGTAATCTAGATAAAGAACTTCTGTTCAAGGCTCTAACCTTCAACCGGAGCACAGCAGCGACACCCGTTTCCAGAACAGCCATAAGAAATCTCCTTTTCATAGCCATAGCACATCCCTTTCCGACATGTGCCATTCCCAGCCATGCACAGAGGAAGATTTTGACATACTGTGCCTGTTGGGAAAAAAGAAAATTATGTCCGTGAGAAACTTTCAAGAAATTACATTTAAGTTGAAATGCAGATCACTTCCGAAAATCATGGGACTAAATTCTGATCTGCAATCAATATGACACTGCCCTGCACTAACCAGAGTTCAAAAGGGAAGTACATCATAGCCTTTAAACAATATTAAGCACATTACTGTCACCGTTAATTTTTGCTAAGTCATAACAGTATCACCAACTGAAAAGGCTATACATTTCAGTTTGCCTGCAGCCATAGTTTCTGACTCGTAAAACTGTTCTGACATTTTTTAATGTCAATGTAAAACTACTGTACAATACTGTGAATAGAAAATGGAGCAAAAGAAACCCCACAGCCCTCTTGTTGTACGAAAACAGCATCACTTAAGAAATGCAGCTCAAGATTGGGATAGTTTCAACGACCAAGGATTCCTCATTCCCTGGAAGAAAAGGTCAAAGTGAACTCTCTAACGTTATAGCTAAAATTAGGATAGGTCAAAGTTCTCTCAATGCCAAGTTCATAAAGGCAAAAATAATCAGTAACGAACATTGATTTCCCTTTCTTGAAATGATTATGAAAATGCACCTTAAAAAAAGTGGCAGGTTTGGTTAGGTTCGGTCACCTTACGAAATACCAAGGAGGGCGGATCATTCCACATCCTAAAAGTGGATGGCGAGAAGGATTGGTCACACAGGTTGACACTAGTGTTCTGCAGTCATACACAGTGTGCATGGGATTGTGAGACATCACACCTACTATAGTAAATTCACATCACCCGTGCATTTGAAGTCTAGGCCAGTCCCTTACGACACTCCTAATTGGCTGTTGATAAGCCAATCAAAGGGCTGGAAACTCTCAGTCTCTCAGGAGAGGGGGAACATCATCCTGTGATTGGCTCACCAACAGCCAATCAGGAGCGTCGTAAGTGATTGGCCTAGACATCAAATGCATGGGTGATGTTAAGTACTACCGGAGAACTAAGTAGTAGAGCAGATGTCTGAATATGATTGGGATTCACATTTTACCTTTGGATGTGGATATTCTTCAGTATGTAACACCATGTTTATATCGTGTCCATTATTTTTACTCCACACAAATTCTGAACGTTTTTCCACTATGAATGTCGTTGTTAGGTCTCAATAACTGTTGTTAACGAAGTGAACTGACCTTTGTATATTTACTGAATTCTGCTCCTTGTTGAAAATATGCTAATGTATTCTGTCGTCTTATTTCAGGAGAAAAGAAAACTGAGCCATAACTCTTTAGTTGAGTAACTCATGACACTTTCCTCATCTCGGTTGGACCATTTCCGCTCTTGGTCTGTGAAAATCAATAAGACTTTCCCATCTGGCGACTGATTCTCTCCACACATTGTCCAAACTTCACAATTCTTATCCTTTTCTGAATAATGATACTTAGGACCGCCCACCTGCTATTCATTTGTTTGTTTCAAATAACAGGGATCGACAGTCATTAAGCTGACCTTCCTGGAAGTCCGCCATACCGTGACAATAATAGTATAATAATTAAAATAAAGAACTTCTGTTCGAAGATCCCACCTACAAACGGAGCACAGCAGCGGCATCCATGTCCATAACAACCTCCAGAGATTTCAGTCTCATCTTCATAGCACATCCCCTTCCGACATATGCCATTCTCATTCTTGCACTGGGGACTTTTGTGGCATTCTTTACCTGTTAGGAGAACAAAATGATGTCAATGAGACTTTCAAGAAACTACACATAAAAGCTTAAAACCCCCACAAGTAAATTAAAACAAATTACAATTATAACGGGAGATTCTCGTCTAAATTCAAATGATTAAATTCTGGCCTACAACTAATATAAAAAAGCCATGCTGCAACCAGAATAAAAAAATGAGGTATATCATAGTTTTTTAGTAGTGCTAGGCACTGGCTTTAACCCTTTAGCAATGTCATAACATCACATACTACAAGGTTTGTGTACAACCAAAGTTCTTGACCCAAGGAAAACTGTAATGCCATTCGTGTCAATGCAAATCTACTGAACAATACGGTGACCAGAATATAGAACAGAAAAAAAAAACTTTTGGGAGGTATGAGATGTTAAAATATTTCGCTGGAGCCTTTGACTGCCTCAAATTCTTCACTCCAAAGAACACCTGACAGTGAACTCTAATAACAGGCAATACAGCTGCCTTTTACACAGCGAACACAACGATAGGTCAGTATTTTCTAAATGCAAATTTTACACTGCCAGAAAGTATGAAAAGACGACTCCATATCATAACATTCAAGCTGAGTAAGCCATGGCACTGTCTTCGTTTGTTTGTATGGTGCTTTTACGTTGCACGGAACCAGTATGGTTATTCAGCAACGGGGCCAATGGCTTTATGTGACTTCCGAACCACGTCGAGAGTGAACTTCTATCACCAGAAATACACATCTCTCACTCCTCAATGGAATGGCCGAGAATCGAACCCGCGACCACCGTGATGGGACGCTAATACCATACTAACCACGCCACTGAGGCGCTTTCCTTCTTTCTTCGTTTCAGGCAGATCATTTCCTGCTCTTGGTCAGTGAAAATCATCCTCAGAATCATCCACATTTTATTCGTTTTATTGTTGCTAATAGCTGGGATGTGGATAGTCAATAAGGCGGCTCTCCCATCGAAAAATACCCTTAAAATGATAATACTTGAAATAAAGAACTTCAGTTCGAAGGTCTTACCTGCAAATGGGACACAGCAACGGCATCCGTTTCCATAACAACCGTCATACATCTCCTTCTCACCTTCATGACACATCTTCCGACATATACCATCGTCCTTCATGCAGTGAGGACCCATTTGGCATTGTCCACCTATTAGGAGAACAAACTGATGTCAATGGGGAAGAGCTTTCAAGAAACTACACATTAAAGCTCAAAGCTACCAAAGTATAAATTCAGCTAAATTACAATTAACATGCAGGTCCCTCCCTAAATTCTTTTGGCTTAATTCCAGTTTGCAACCAATACAAGAAAACCAAAGTAACCAGAGTTAAAAAATGGAGTATATCACAGCCTTCAGACAGTGCTAAGCACTTGGCTGTAACACTGAACTCTAGCTAAGCCACAGCAGTGTCACCGACTACAGAGGCTAAACTAACGAGCTTCGTCTGCTGCCATAGTTTCTGACTCCTGTCGTAAAACTAGTGTCAATGAATAACTGCTGTACAATAGAGTGAATAGAAAATGGAGCAGAAAAATCAACTATACTCACAGCCTTTTTTATGGTACAATAAAAGAATCAACTGTTTAAAATCTAGCTGGAACTTTTGACAGTCTAGCTAGCTCTCATTTGCAACCAGAACTCTACAGGGCCTAAATGAACTCTATGACGCTGCAACGAATACAGTTGCCTTTTCGGCAGCGGAAATTGAGAAAGGTCAAGTTTCTCTCAATGCAAATAGATGTGCCAATCACTGTATAACAAAATGAGCATTATCAGAGAATATAAACTTTGCACACAAAAGAAAAGTTACAGAGAAGATTTAAAGAGGATGCTTTACACAGCAGGCGATCTGTCACTGGCATCCAGCCTGTCCTCTCTTGACCATTGCAATGTCCTCTTGTCCTCGGTCTCCCTCAGTCTTTCCTCTGAAATCCAGTTATCTAGTGATGTCACCCTTCATCAATTCCAGACATTACAGCAACTTCAAACATCTTCTCCTAAGCTTTAGTTGGGGCCCATTTCCTACTATAATGACAAGTCAACTGAAGGTGTACAATGGATCCTCGAATCTCCCTTCTAGGATTTCAGTACGCTAAAATCTATAGAAATCTAAATTTTTCATTGTTTGTTTGTTTGTATGGTGTTTTTACGTTGCATGGAACCAGTAGTTATTCAACAACGGGACCAACGGCCTCTACGTGACTTCCGAACCACGTCGAGAGTGAACTTCTATCACCAGAAATACACATCTCTCACACCTCAATGGAATGTCCGAGAATTGAACTCGCGGCCACCGAGGTGGCGCGCCAACACCATACCGACCACGCCACTGAGGCGTTCTGAATTTGTCTTGCTTTTCAACAAATTTCATGGGTTTTGCTCCCTTCAATACTAGCAAACTTTAATATCTTTTTCTTTCAGCCCTCTTATGTTTTTCATCCATCTGCTATGCTTGATTTCCCCATAATTATGAGGGGAGGGAAGGAACTTAAAGTATGCCCCTATTGGCAACTCCATCCCACATCAAGCCATTGTAGGAGGCAGCAAGTTCCTGGCCTTTTCGACCCTGGTGTCTGTGACTGGGGTTTAGTTTGCTTCAAATTTGTCGGTGAGAAATCACCCAAAGTTCTAAAGGCTAAATCTGCTTTCGAAAACCCAGCATTTATGTTATGATTTCATAAAATTCTACCCACTATCCTCGTTACTACAGCTTAACATTAACTATTTAAGGATGCTTCTATCTTGTTTCCTTTCATGGTAAGACTGATCCATGTGACTTTACTTTGCCAATGAATTTACCCTCGACTCTTCTCTAAACCTCCAGGGTCCCACATGAGGTGGCCTGTCTCTCTCTTTTCTACAGGAACTGTTTTGTCAACTGCTCCATCAAGCTGAAAGTGATAATCATACTCTCCTTCTCTCCAGCAAGTTCACTCTCTTCTTTTAGCTAGGAAAATTGGCAGTACTTGAACTATACAGTTATGTGGTTGATGTTTTCCTTGATTGCCATAATATTCCATTTCAAGAGATGAGTCCAGGTCTGTCTTTCAGGGCAGGCACTATATAAAGACATTATGCTCCTGTTTCCACTATCCTTAGCACTATAAAAGTTTTAAAAGTCTAATACACATTGTGTGTAATATATATATATATCTATAGTATATATATATATATATATATATATAATATATATATATATATATAATATATATATATAATATATATATATATATATATATATTATTTATATATATATATTATTAAAAAAAAACCTTTTATTTATACATAGCATCACGTTTTATATACTTCGTGATCAAGTTATTCATATATATGATATATATCTGTGTTTGATTTTAAATCACGAGGAAATAAAAAACGTGATGATTATATGAATAAAGTTACAGCCACGAAGGAAAATTTAAACACTGGAGATGCTTATAAAAAATAACCCCCTAAAAGATAGCAATATTATATACACAATTGCATGTATGGATTGCGATTTATTTTACTTAGGTCAGACCAGGAAAGAATTGAACACCAGATTAAAACAACACAAATACTCAGTAAGAACTGATCAGACAAATAATGCTTTATTTTTACATTTAAGTGAAAAGTCCCACAGAACACATTAGAAGCAAAGCCAATTATTGTCATGTTGTAACGAAAATATTTCAAAGAAATTGTTAAAATCTGTTTTGATTCGGTTAACCTGGGTAAACAATCTTAATGTAAGTCAAAGATTATTTTATTCTGACCCGGTCATAAAACATTTGTTCTCGAAGGAATTGGAAGATAGAATAAAGAGGATTATCAATAGGTAGATTTCGATTTTTAGATGACCATTCTGTGACTTCCCGACCTTTTTGCATTCCCTTATGACTTGTACTCATTAATATAGACCCTTGCAATTAAAGTAACTTTTTTTGTGAAGAGTTGGCAGATAATGACACTTGATGAAACCTACCTGTAGTAGCTGTTGGTCCAACTGGTTCAGTAGTTGGGCTTGATGAGGGAGGTGCTGATTGAGAAGATGATACCGTTGTTGTGGAAGTACTCTGCGTTGTGTTTGATGCTGTTGTTGGAGTGGTAGTTGTTGAAGTAGAAGTCGAAGTGGTGGTTGTTGTGGATGAAGTATTTGCACTTGTACTACTTTCTGCAGTAGAACTGGAGGAAGTAGAACTTGTTGAGATTGTGGTAGTTGGTGTAAAAGTTGTACTTGTAGTATTTATGAAAGGTGCTGTGGTAGTTGTAGTTGCAGAGGTTGTAGATGCAGTGGTTGTGGTAGGTAATGTAGCATTTGTACTGGTTGTGGTATTTGTAACAGAGCTGGAGGTAGTTAAAGTGTGATTTGTATTATCAGTACTAGTTGTGTTTGGTGAACTAGCGCTTATAGAAGTGGTAGTAGTGGAATTTGATGTAGTTGTATTGGCAGCAGAGGAAGTACTTGTAGTAAGAGAAGTATTACTTGTGGAACTGGATGTACTTATAGTACTTGTGGTTGATGAGGTAGTGCCTGTGAAATTGGCAGTAGCTGTGGTAACTGAGGTAGTACTTGTTGTAGCTGGGGTAGTACCATTGGAAGTGGAGGTACTTGTGGTAGGTGATGACGTACTTGTGGAAGTAGTAGAACCATTGGAAGTGGAAGTACTTGTACTAGAGGTAGTACCACTGGAAGTGGGAGTAATCGTACTAGAGGTAGTACCACTGGAAGTGGGAGTACTTGTGGTAGGTGTTGAAGTAATGATGGAAGTGGAAGTACTTGTGGGAGTAGTAGTACCATTGGAAGTGGAAGTACTAGTATTAGGTGATGAAGTACTTGTGGAAGTGGTAGTACTTGTGGAAGTGGTAGTACCACTGGTAGACATTGAAGTACTTGTGGAAGCAGTACTTGTGGAAGTGGTGGTAGAAGTTGGAGTACTTGTGGAAGTTGAAGTAGTATCTGTAGAAGTGGAAGTACTTGTGGTAGGTGTTGAAGTACTTGAGGAGGTAGTACTTATGGAAGTGGTGGTGGGAGTTGAAGTACTTGTGGAAGTTGAAGTGGTATCTGTGGAAGTGGATGTAGTTGTAGTAGGTGTTGAAGTACTTGTGGAAGTAGAACTTGTGGAAGTGCTGGTAGGTGTTGAAGTACTTGTGGAAGTAGAACTTGTGGAAGTGCTGGTAGGTGTTGAAGTACTTGTGGAAGTTGAAGTAGTATCTGTAGAAGTGGAAGTACTTGTGGAAGTTGAAGTAGTATCTGTAGAAGTGGAAGTAGTTGTAGTAGGTGTTGAAGTACTTGTGGAAGTAGAACTTGTGGAAGTGCTGGTAGGTGTTGAAGTACTTGTGGAAGTTGAAGTAGTATCTGTAGAAGTGGAAGTAGTTGTAGTAGGTGTTGAAGTACTTGTGGAAGTGGTGGTGGGAGTTGAAGTACTTGTGGAAGTTGAAGTAGTATCTGTAGAAGTGGAAGTAGTTGTAGTAGGTGTTGAAGTACTTGTGGAAGTTGAAGTAGTATCTGTAGAAGTGGAAGTAGTTGAAGTAGGTGTGAAGTACTTGTGGAAGTGGTGGTGTAGTTGAAGTATTGTGGAAGTTGAAGTAGTATCTGTAGAAGTGGAAGTAGTTGTAGTAGGTGTTGAAGTACTTGTGGAAGTTGAAGTAGTATCTGTAGAAGTGGAAGTAGTTGTAGTAGGTGTTGAAGTACTTGTGGAAGTGGAAGTAGTTGTGGTAGGTGTTGATGTACTTGTACTTGTGGAAGTACTTGTGGAAGTTGAAGTAGTATCTGTAGAAGTGGAAGTAGTTGTAGTAGGCGTTGAAGTACTTGTGGAAGTAGTACTTGTGGAAGTGCTGGTAGGTGTTGAAGTACTTGTGGAAGTGCTGGTAGGTGTTGAAGTACTTGTGGAAGTGGAAGTACTTGTGGAGGTTGAAGTACTTGTGGAGGTTGAAGTACTAGTAGAAGTGGAGGTACTTGTAGAGGTTGAAGTACTTGTAGTAGTTGTTACACCTGGTGAATGAAATGCAACAATCAGACACTACAGTGATGAGAGAAGAGCAAAAATCTAAGATGAAAAAGTCTTCAAGCCTGAATATTAATTAAGACTTCAGATAGTCAAAGTAACAACTACTGAATACTCACCACTACAGCATTTACATCCTTGACCAACACCTACACAGTTATTAGTACCACCAGACGCAGGAGAAAGGCCTCCGTCACAAGTGTCAAAACAGCCAGTCCCAGGTCCAGCACATAGAATTGAGCCACACGGAATGGCTCTACCTGGTAGTATAAAGAGAATTGAGGCTAATTCTAGTGGGATAGAATTTTGATTTCATGATGAAGTATATATTACCCTTTAAATAATGGTTTCATTCACAGGTAAAACACTGCCAAGCTCTGGACCACACTGTCAGTTTCATGGCAAAATTGAAGTTGGGCAAGTTCGTGTTTGAGTGATACTGCTTTACCAATCATGCACGACCTCAATTTTACTCAAACGCAGAGGTTGTTGGCTACATGGTGTAAAGTTGAGAGCAGCCAGCTTAGAGTTGTCAGGGAACCATCTCATGTGGGTTACTTTCAGTCATTTCCTGTTCTAAAATACTGACATCAATTTTGATTCCCATAACCAACCCACAGCAATAAAGAAATATAAAAAGGAAGTAAAAAAAGTCTGTAATTACCTACTTTAAATATGGGTGTGGACAGGAATTCAGACAGGGAGGGTGGAGATGTTACATTAACACAAAAATGTTATTTTCATAAGGCATTGTAATACCTTTATAACAGCTCTTAACAAAAGGCCAGTCATGTGCTGTAGCTGTCTGACAAGGTTTTACTGCACCCATCAGTGGAGATAAATGGGAAAAGGGCCATACCTATCCTTTTCGGACGCACGCAGCAGCTCCTTCCTGGTTCGCAACCACCATCATCAATCAGGCCAGTAGGTTTGATGCAAAAGCCATCAGGTAGATATCCGAGGCAGGATCCCCCAAAATCCTCGCACGAAGAAGTCGTATGAGCCTGGTCCTCCTTAAATGATAGGAGAACGGTGACAGAGTGATGGCTTTCGAGGGAAAAGGTCTTTTGCCAATTTTATGGTTAAACGTATGAGACATGCTTCCAAGACATGTACTTTACAAGACATGAAATTGTTGGGAAGATCGTCAGCCATTCATGAGAGTTTAAGGTAAGAGAATCACTGGTTAAAAATTGTTTTTTTTTTTTTTACTAATTTTTCCATCATCCTAGTTTTGTCGTCTATTATTAAAGGAAAGGTTGTTTCACACAATAACAAATTCCTAAGCCTCCAACAATCAAATTAATACTTTACGAAGAAAAATTATTTCGTAAATATATTAAATAATTTAGCTCTGACGACTTTCCCTCGGTGTCTTGGGTAAATAATAAACAACGTGGATGTATCACTGCATTTGCATCGTCAGTAAGAGACGGCACTCATTAACTGGTAACGACCCTAGGAGGAGAATGAGTAAGGAATGACCCTTATATTGTTGTTTGTTTGTTTGTATGGTGTTTTTACGTTGCATGGAACGAGTGGTTATTCAGCAACGGGACCAACGGCTTTACGTGACTTCCGAACCATGTCGAGAGGGAACTTCTATCACCAGAAATACACCTCTCTCACACCTCAATGGAATGCCCGAGAATAGAACTCGCGGCCACAGAGGTGGCACGCCAACACCATACCGACCACGCCACTGAGGCGCTCCTTATATTGTTGCACAATTTCACCCATTTGGAACCGGCAGTTATGAAACGAGAAAGGAAACCATTTTAACATCATTTTGTGCCATCAATTCATATCGAAACTTTCACGATCTTGGAGACAAGGCTTGAAAAAGCTATGGTGAAACGACGACCCACAAATGCCGACTTGAGACGACCGTATGGGAGAATTATGTCTTCCCCTTTCCTAATGAACACCCAGTGTGCTGTATCCATCCACAGAAGAAGGATTTCGCAATTAAATCAATGTCAGGCTATGCATGAAATCTACGTAAAAATTATTCAGCATGATATTCGGAACTTCGATATACATATTTTGAATATGCTTTCTTGGTGTTCTTGAATGTCATTTTTCCCACGAGGTCTGTTCTATAGTCCGAAATCATATGATACCCAACATCTAAGAATACTATCAACGTATAATAAAATTTTTTTATAATTAAATACAGAATGCCATTTTAATTCTTTTTTCCGTGGATTTCCTGAATAACTTAACATTGGTATTAATCTTAAAGGCAAATCACTCATTATTTGATTTTTCAATCCTGACCTACAACATTCCAAAGGCATTTCTCTAGTTTTTCCATTACTGTTGGAGTCTTGTTTGATTTCTTTATAACCCACTTTGCGTTTGTCATTTCTTTGTGTGTGTGTGTGTGTGTGTGTGTGTGTGTGAGAAGTGTTTATCCTTTTATCTTAGGTAAATGTCCGAGCATACAAAAAATAATTGCATATTTGCACCTCCATAGAAAAGAAAAATACCACCGTTTTTGTAGCAATATGGCAAACTAACATTCTTCTTCTTCTTCTTCCCCACTGTTATCCCTACATTAAGGGGTCGGTTGCCTTATGCGCCTACTCCTCCACTGCAAATTAACATGACATCAACATTAATTATTGTATGACACTGAAGTCGATTTAAAAGGCGTTGGCAAAGAAATTATTGTACGACACCGTAGTTGATTTAAAAGGCGTTGGCAATGAAATTATTGTAGACACCGAAGTTGATTTAAAAGGCGTTGGCAAAGAAATTATTGTACGACACCGTAGTTGATTTAAAAGGCGTTGGCAAAGGAAAGCAGATTTCTTAAATCAAAGCAAAGATTCGAAAGAAGGAAAGTGAGTGTGGATGTCCTTCGGGTGGTTGATACGAGGACTTCAACGATCCGCTAGGATAACACATACACACACATAGATACATACATGCATCCATACATATACATGTATGGAACATCATGTTGGAAGACATACGATGGAAATGGAAGAGCGGGCTAGAAGGAAGAAGGGAAGACAAAGAAAGAGATGGCGTGATTATGTAGGGGAAGATATGTTATAGAAAGGCATTAACGAGAACGATGCACTGGACAGAAATCGATGAGGACGACTCATTCACAACGGCGACCCCATATTAAAATGGGTTAAAGCTGGGAAGAAGAAGAAGATCCATACATATACATAGAGTATATATATATATATATATATATATATATATATATATATATATATACATGTATATATATGTGTGTGTGTGTATAACTGAGTCATGAAAGTTTGGAACGTGATAAAACCATAAATAAAGGTAAAAGCCACGAAGGAAAGATAAACAACGAGTTTATCTTTCCTTCGTGGCTTGCTTATACCTTTATTATTTATATATGTGTATGTATGTATATATATATATATATATATATATATATATATATATATATATATATATATATTAATAAAGGAACCCCTTTTAATAAACAGGTTAGTTTATTACGGATACCAGACCATGAGAACAGTTAGCCCTGGAGAGCTTGTAATCTCTCTTAACTAAATATCTCCGCTACATACCATCCTGTT
>NC_061090.1:25765486-25792986 GCF_015104395.2 Macrobrachium nipponense | reverse complement strand
GGCCATATCTTTAAACTGCCACCTTCGCTGTTCGATGAAGAGCCTTCTCGTGAAATCCCTTTGTGGAGAGGTATTATAAAGACATAGGGGAAGCGCTTTCACGGGACGGTTGGTAGGCCGGAAGTGGTAAACAAACATTTCATTCGAACCGGAAGACTTCTATTCTACTTCTAGATCACTTTATGCCTATATATATATGAATAATTATCACATCGAACCGTGATCCATTTATATATCAATTCAAGCTACAAATGTCCTTTAATATCTAAATTCACTTTACCTCCCAAATGATATATTTTCATATATGTACCGAAGGGGAATTTTTATCAATTAAAAAAAAAAAAAAAAAAAAAAAAATTCCCCTTCGGTACATATATGAAAATATATCATTTGGGAGGTAAAGTGAATTTAGATATTAAAGGACATTTGTAGCTTGAATTGCTATATATATATATATATATAGATATATATATATATATATATATATATATATATATATAATATACACACACACACACACACACACTATATATATATATATATATATATATATATATATATATATATATATATATATACATACATATATTGTGACAAAGTGCCAAGTATCTGGTTACTACACTTACCATTCATTAATTGTTACCTCACAACAGCCAGACACCTGAATCCTCATCACAGGTACTAAACGACTGAATACTCTAAAGGCAACAGTGATCCCTTAACAACTTACCAGTATTGTAGAAAATCAGACTAAGTTCATCAAAACAGGTGTGAGGTAATCTTGTAAGTAATTGAATTATTTAAAGGGCATCACTCCATCAACAACTTTAAGTCTAAGTATTTACCTGATTTCAGAAGTCTAAGTACTTCCCTGGTTCTAAGTCACTTCAAAATATTGAAGGAAAACTGATCAATTACCACTCTATGTTTCTACCTAAGCTAAATATAATCATATCCAAATATACTGGTTAGAAATAAAATATTCATAAAAATTTTAAATACAAAAAATTTATTATCCAACTCAAAATTATAAGTGAAATTCACAATATCAGGGAAAATTACTGTTACTTGAAAACAAAGTAAAGTTCAATTAATTCTTGAATCAATTCAGTAAAATTGAATCAAAATTAATTTATCACTAAATTCAAGAAAATTAATTCAATCAAAATTCAAAAGTGTTAGGCAATACTTAAAATTTGGAAATTAATTCACAAGTGCTAAACAACAATAAAACTTGAAAAAAATTCTAAGTGAAAATTAATTCACAAGTGTTAAATTCAATTAAATGTGCAACGATTAAATAATGAAAATAACTAAGTTAATTAAATTGTGAATGCAAATGAAAACACAGAAAAATGTGGAAAATACCAAAATTGCAAAAAGTATTAATCTCACAGAATATAAAACAAAAAGACACACTTCAATAAGAAAATGGATAAATGCACCAAAAATAAACACTTAATCAAGAAAATGATAAATGCACTTCAAATGAAACAAACACAAAACACAAAAATTTGCAATGTGTAAAAATGTAAATAGTTTCACTCAAACCATTGAAACCATTAGTTATTAGTTCTCTAAACCATCGAAACCATTAGTTATTAGTTACAACTAATAAAAATATAACACACTTTACCTTGCTGCAGCTTGTTCAAATATTCACCACAATTCACAAAAATAGGCGCCGTTACACACTAATATAATGTTTGTTCAGATTCCATAAAACACTAAATAACACTAAATAAACTCAAAGAAATATCAAATATGAAATCTACAAGTTACGAGTGACCATTCAATAAGTATGAAATCGTTACGTTACTTTAAAATCAAAAGTGCCGTGCGATGGAGAGAGAGAGAGAGGAAGAGGAGGAAGAGAGAGAGAGAGAGAGAGAGAGAGAGAGAGAGAGAGAGAGAGAGAGAGAGAGAGAGAGAGAGGTCTGAACGCAACGCGGTTCTAAGATTTAAAGGAAAACTCTTCCTTACGAAAGCTGGACAGTGGAGATGACACAAAACGTTTTAAGCAATGAGAAAGATGATGCAATTCTTTCCAGAAGCTTCTAATGTGATGCAACTTTACAGACAAACTGTGAAACCTGCACGTGGCATTCAGCAAAGATGAATGCGTACAAAACGAGTATACGTTCATGTTCATACTACCACAACAAAGACACGTACCCGATCAAGACAGACTCGAGCAAAAGTCCCTATCAGACGTGATGACAGAATTCCTAAAACACAACGAAGACCTCGAGGTCTCTAATCAAACATGTTGACAGGTTTTGAAAAACAGCTTTAGCTTCGAGACGGACAAAGATAATCTCTCTCTTTTTTTACTACGTTATATATTCTTTTTATATTATGTTATGCGAAATCTGAACACACATTTTAAACATCCTACAACTCTAAGGCTAGCTAAGGAATCTGAAAAATGTTGCAAAATTCTATACATAACATTTTATACAGTCAAAGAGTTGATATATGCGTTTTGAAAGTAGCAATATATAATATACCTCCCCCCCTAGAAGATTGTTTATCACAGTGTTGAATCTAACGATTCGCAACAAGATAAATAATCAGCAACTACATTGTTTTTGCCACTAATGTGCTGCACTCTTAAGCTCTTAAGTTTAACTGTTGCAGGCACAAAGACTACCTGGTCAGTCTTTGATTATGATTTTTCATTCTCTGGATAAATGACAGTGGATTGTGATCAGACAACACTAAAATTTCTTCACTCCTAGGTCTATTCACATACACTTCAAATTTTTTCAATGCTGTGATTAAGGCTAAAGTTTCCTTCTCAATTGTCAAGTATACTTTCTGATGTATCTTCAATTTTGAAGACATGAAGCACAAAGGATGGTAGATAATATTTTCATCTTCTTGAAGTAGAACAGCTCCAGTGTCACAGTCAGAAGCATCAACTTGTATCACAAATTTTTTGTTAAAGTCTGGAGCTTGAAGTACTGGTCTTGAAGTTAAAATGGCTTTTACCTTCTCAAAGGATTCTTGACACTCTGGAGTCCAAACAAACTTAGCTTTGGGACTAGTTAAGTCTGTCAAGGGAGCTGCTACAGCTGAGAAATTTGGGCAGAAACGACAATAGAATCCAGCCATGCCTAAAAATCTCTGTAGCTGTTTCCTGGTAGTAGGTGGGGTAGCCTTACGGATACCTTCTACATTAGCATTTACTGGAGCAAGAAGGCCTTTCCCAACTTCAAACCCAAGATACTGCACAGTTGCCTTACCAAACTCACTCTTCTGTAGGTTGACTGTTAGTCCTGCTTCTTGTAGTTTCTTGAAAACTTTCCTCAGAATCTTCAGATGTTCTTCCCACGTTGTAGCGTAAATCACTATGTCATCCAGGTTTACACCTACTCCTTCTATCGATCCTAGCGGTTGATCCATCACTCGTTGGAATGTTGCCGGTGTATTCATCAGACCAAACGGCAGAACAGTATACTGATACAGTCCAAAAGGAGTAATAAAAGCTGACAGCAACTTGGCATTCTCACCTAAGGGAATTTGATAATACCCTTTTAACAAGTCTATCTTGAAAACAAACTTGGATTGCCCAATATTATCAAGTAACTGATCTATAAGAGGCAAAGGATAATTGTCAGCCACACTGATAGAATTCAGTTTCCCATAATCAGTACACATTCTAAATGTCCCATCTGGTTTCTTCACTAACATACATGGAGAACTGAAGTGACTTGAACTGGGTTCTGCTAATCCATGTTGCAGTAAATACTCAACTTCCTTCTTCAAAACATCTCGATGATAAGGCAATAAGCAATAGGCTCTTTGCTTGAAAGGTTTTCCATCTTCTTGAATCTTGATCTCATGCTTGGTCAGATCAGTAGGCCTACGCACATTTGCAAAAATTTCTGGAAGACTTCTAATTACTTCACTTAGGTCTTCATCTTGTTCAGCACTCGGATGTTTCAACTTATCCTTCAAATTTTCCAAAATTGAAGAATTATTCATCTTGCTTTCAGCTCCCAATTCGTAGCCATCATCGTCTTCTGTAGATGAGGTTGTTTGTTTTATTGACACAGTTTCAGTTTTAGTTTCTGAGAAATAAGGTTTCAAGAGGTTCACATGTATCTTCCTTTGTCGTCTTCTTTTTTCTGGTGTTTCAATCACATAAGTTCTACCACTTAACTTCTGAATTATCTTGTAAGGACCTTGAAATTTATTAGTGAGGGGAAATCTCTTGACAGGTAAGAACACTAACACTTGTTGACCAACACTAAAACTTCTTAGCTTAGTCTTAGCATCATATCTCCTTTTCATTTTCTCTTGACTCACTTTCAAGTTTTCTAAAGAGAATTTTCTAATATCTTTCAACCTTTTCCTTAAGTTCTTTACATATTCAACTTGGCTTTCCTCTTGGTTTTCTTCCCAGTTTTCTTCTGCAAGAATCTTCAACGGTCCTCTCACTTCTCTTCCAAAAATCATTCCATTACGTGAACATCCCATACTTTCTTGATAAGCACTCCTCACTTCAAACAACATTAATGGTAAACCAACATCCCATTCTCTTCCTGACTCAGAATAAAACTTTGTCAGCATACTTTTCAATGTCTGGTGGAACCTTTCTAAGGCACCTTGAGTCTCTGGATGATAGGCAGTGGATAACTGTTGTTTCACTCCTAACAAATTCATCACATCCTGGAATAACTTTGAAGTAAAGTTTGTTCCTCTATCACTTTGTACTATTTCTGGTATACGAAACTTTGAGAAAAACTCCATAAGTTTTTCAGCCACTATCTTGGCAGATATGTTTCTAACAGGGATCGTTTCTGGATATCTTGTCACAGGACACATTAATGTTAACAAATACTCATTTCCTTCCTTTGTCTTTGGCAGCGGTCCAACCATATCTATAATCACTTTGCTAAAGGGTTCTCCTCTAACTTCTATAGGTTGTAGGGGGGCTTTCTTGATGGTTTCTTTTGGTTTTCCAGCTACCTGGCAGGTATGACACTCACGACAGAATCTGCTAACATCTTTGTGAAGTCCAGGCCAGAAAAAATATTTCATGATCTTCTCCACAGTCTTCCTGATTCCCATATGTCCAGACTCATGAGCTACAGCTTCCACTGCTTCCTCAATGGATATGGAATAAAAATTTGATGATATTCGCCCCATACAGCATCTTCTGGTATATCTGTAGGTCTATACTTCCTCATCAGCAAACCTTCCTTCAGATAATAACAGGTAGGAGTTTGTTGCATCTCTTCTCAATCAACAATTCTGAAGAACAAATCAGCTAATGATGCATCCTTCTTCTGCAAGTCCATTAGAACACTTTGACTACTCGGAGTCTCTTCAGGAACATCAAGTTCTTCTTCTTCACCGTCGTCGTCTTCTTCATGGCAAATCTCTTCTTGGTCTGCACTATGGGAAACATCACTTCCCTGGAACAAGTCTTCTAAGCACAAAGATCCTTCACTTGATCCTTCTTGGGTGGGTAAATCCTCAGTTTCTTCACTTGCAGTTGTAGTCCTCTTCATACTTCTGGTAGTTACACAACTAGGAAACAGGTGGGGGTTATTCTTCTCCAACTCTACTGTAGGACTAATCCTCAACGGTTTGTCTGTGGCAACAGGACAAGGAATAAATGGCACACCACCAACTTTATTCCCCAACAGAACATGTACACCATCCACAGCCAGTGAGTCCTTTACAGCAAAAGCAACATTCCCTGTCACCAATTCGCATGACAGGTGTAAGCGGCATATAGGAGTTACTTCCTCTCCTCCTATACCCTTCAAAATAACTGAATCTCCTGTGAGACTCTTCTCCAACTGAGGGTGAGAACCACATACTACCACACTATGGTTACTCCCTGTATCACGTAACATCTTGACAGGTACCTGCACACTTCCTTCTTGAGGTGACAGCATACCCTCATAGATATATGGCTTAAAAGCCTCCACACTGCTAAGCCACTCACTGCTTGAGGTTACATTTCCACTGGTTGCTAAACATTCAGCTTGTTTATTCTCATTCTTCTCTGGAGTTTGATTCTTTCCCACACTGCTCTTCGTAGTTTTTTCACCTGGTCACCTTTCACAACTTGACCAACTGGCTTTGACAGCTATTGATTCCGGTAACACTCTTGACTGAAGTGTCCTACTCTTCCACACTTGAAACAGACAACATTAGGTTTCTGTAAGTGTCTTGAAAAATTGGATGAGGATTTCACATGAGTTTTCTGAGCTCTATTACCTTGTGTACTCTTGGTAGTATCACTTGTAGGTTTCCCATTAAATTTGTTCCTGTTATTTGGATAAGATTTAAAACCTGAGCGTTGTTGACTCTGGTACTTGACATTGTAATTACGTTTACCACTAATTATATTGTAATCTTCACTCAGTGTAGCAGCTTTGTCAAGTTTCTTCAGCTCTCTCTCTCTCAAATAAGCTCTTATATGTTCAGGAATTCCCTTAAGATACTGTTCAAGAACAAGTAATTCTTCTAACTCATCAAAAGTTTTGACTTTAGCAGCTTCTAACAAACGTTTGGAACACCTTCTCACTTTGTATGCATAATCTAAGAATGTTCCCTTCTCATCTTTTCTTAGACTTCTGAATCTTTCATTTTAGTACTCTGGGGTCATCTGGTAAACTTGTAGCACACTGTGTTTAAGTACCTTGTAGTCTTTACACTAATCAGCTGTTAAGGCTAGATAGGCACTTCTCCCTTTTCCACTTAAGACACTTTGTAGCAAAACTGACCAATTATCTTCTGGCCATCCCATACCTGAAGCCACTTTCTCAGAGTGATCAAAAAACTCATCTGGAGCTTCTTCAGTAAACTTAGGGATTAACCTCTGTACTCTTACTATATCAAATACAGGGTCTTGATTACCTTGGTAAGGGTTAGATAGTGTTACAGGTAAAGTGGATCTAGCTCTTATCAATTCCATCTCCCTTTCATGTCTTGCGACTTCTCTTTCCTCTTTTATCCTTTCTCTTTCCTCTTCTGCTGCTTTTTCTACTTCTCTTTCTCTTCTTTCTTGTTTTTCCCTGTCTATTCTTTCTCTTTCAGCTTGCATTCTCTCTCTTTCAGCTTGCATTTTTAGCTTAATCAAATTCTCTTCTGCTTCAATGCGTCTAAGCTCTAACTCTGCATCACTTCTCTCTTTCTTTTCTGCTTGCTTATTCATAAGATCAGCACGTGCTATATTCAACAACTCTTGAGCCAATTCTAACTCATCTTCATCAGTTATTCTACCAGAGTCTATCAATGATTCCATTGCAATACATCTTATTTGTGCCTTTACCATACTAGTAGACACATAACCACCACATGCCACTGCCAAAGCGCTCCACTGTGCTTTAGTCAGTGTGGTTTCAGATAACACTTGGATGGAAGGGGTTGTTAAAAATTCCTGAACCTTGAACTGAGCCTTTTACCTCTAAGTTATCAACTTACACTTCAATGCAATAAATGCAAAACAAAACTAGATGGTCACTCTCCTAACAAAATATATCCCTAACACCACCAGTATATACTAGAGTGATGATGAAATCTGATTTCCCGGGTCTGGGCACCATTAATACTTGTGACAAAGTGCCAAGTATCTGGTTACTACACTTACCATTCATTAATTGTTACCTCACAACAGCCAGACACCTGAACCCTCATCACAGGTACTAAACGACTGAATACTCTAAAGGCAACAGTGATCCCTTAACAACTTACCAGTATTGTAGAAAATCAGACTAAGTTCATCAAAACAGGTGTGAGGTAATCTTGTAAGTAATTAAATTAATTACAGGACATCACTCCATCAACAACTTTAAAAGTCTAAGTATTTACCTGATTTCAGAAGTCTAAGTACTTCCCTGGTTCTAAGTCACTTAAAAAAATTGAAGGAAAACAGATCAATTACCACTCTATGTTTCTACCTAAGCTAAATGTAATCATATCCAAATATACTGGTTAGAAATAAAATATTCATAAAAATTTTAAATACAAAAAGTTTATTATCCAACTCAAAATTATAAGTGAAATTCACAATATCAGGGAAAATTACTGTTACTTGAAAACAAAGTAAAGTTCAATTAATTCTTGAATCAATTCAGTAAAATTGAATCAAAATTAATTTATCACTAAATTCAAGAAAATTAATTCAATCAAAATTCAAAAGTGTTAGGCAATACTTAAAATTTGGAAATTAATTCACAAGTGCTAAACAACAATAAAACTTGAAAAAAATTCTAAGTGAAAATTAATTCACAAGTGTTAAATTCAATTAAATGTGCACGATTAAAATATGAAATAACTAAGTAATTAAATTGTGATGCAAATGAAAACACAGAAATATGTGGAAAATACCAAAATTGCAAAAAGTATTAATCACACAGAATAAAAAATAAAAGACACACTTCAATAAGAAAATGGATAAATGCACCAAAAATAAACTCTTCAATAAGAAAATGGATAAATGCACTTCAAATGAAACAAACACAAAACACAAAAATTTGCAATGTGTAAAAGTGTAAATAGTTTCACTCAAACCATTGTAACCATTAGTTATTAGTTCTCTAAACCATCGAAACCATTAGTTATTAGTTTCTTACCAAACCACTGACTATTAGTTATTAGTTCTCTAAACCATTGTAACCATTAGTTATTAGTTGCAACTAATAAATATATAACACACTTTACCTTACTGCAGCTTGTTCAAAAATTCACCACAATTCACAAAAATAGGCGCCGTTACACACTAATATAATGTTTTTCAGATTCCACAAAACACTAAATAATACTAAATAAACTAAGAAATATAAAATCTGAAATCTACAAGTTACGAGTGACCATTCAGTAAGTATGAAATCGTTACGTTACTTTAAAATCAAAAGTGCCGTGCGAGAGAGAGAGAGAGAGAGAGAGAGAGAGAGAGAGAGAGAGAGAGAGAGAGAGAGAGAGAGAGAGGTCTGAACGCAACGCGGTTCTAAGATCTAATGAAAAACTCTTCCTTATGAAAGCTGGACAGTGGAGATGACACAAAACGTTTTAAGCAATGAGAAAGATGATGCAATTCTTTCCAGAAGCTTCGAATGTGACGCAACTTTACAGACAAACTGTGGAACCTTCACGTGGCATTCGGCAAAGATGAACGCGTATGAAACGAGTATACATTCATGTTCCTACTAGCTCAACAAAGACACGTACCCGATCAAGAAGGACTCGAGCAAAAGTCCCTATCAGACGTGATGACAGAGTTCCCAAAACACAACGAAGACCTCGAGGTCTCTAATCAAACATGTTGACAGGTTTTGAAAAACAACTTTAGCTTCGAATGAACAAAGATAATCTCTCACTCTTTTTTTACTATGTTATATATTCTTTTTATATTATGTTATGCGAAATCTGAACACACATTTTAAACATCTTACAACTCTAAGGCTAGCTAAGGAATCTGAAAAATGTTGCAAAATTCTATACATAACATTTTATAGTCAAAGAGGGGATAATGCATTTTGAAAGTAGCAATATATAATAATATATATATATATGTATATATATATATATATATATATATATATATATATATATATATATATATATATATATATATATATATATATAGCTAAAATATCAGGAATATAAATGATACTAGTTAAGTAGCGTTTTTCAAAAAATTCCATGTACAAGTTTGAGAGTAGTGGTGATAAAGGATTCTCCATTGCCATGCCAAATATTTTTTGATAAAATTCACCATTGAATATAAACTTACAATCACAAATGCACAAACTCGTGAGTGAAATAATGTGACTTATAGGTAGAGGTAATTCAAGCTGAGTTAGTTCATTACTAAGATAGTCTAAAATAGAGTCTATAGGGACTTTAGTAAAAAGAGAACATACATCAAAACTAACGAATCTATCAGTAGGGCAAAGAGCAATTTTGTTTAATTTATCAACTAAATCTAGAGAATTATATATATGAGAATCGGAGATGGTTCAAGTAACGGGGACAAGATCTTTGTGATATATTTCGAAAGTGTATATGAAATTGAACCAACAGTACTGATAATAGGCCGCATGGGGTTATTTTCTTTGATCGTTTTGACTAATACGTACAAGTAAGGTAGCGAGGGAGATTTGACTGACAATTTGCCTAGTAGTTCTGTTCTATCTTTTAGGATATTTTTCACTGTGCTATTGAAGTTTTTTATGACTTGATCAAGGGGATTTTTTGTTAGTTTTTTATAAGTCACATCATCATCCAGTAGGGCTTGCATACGTGATATGTAGTCAGCTTTATCTAAAATTACTATACTATTTGATTTATATATTATGTTGTTGCTTTCTCTGGGGCTATTTTTTATTAACATTCCTTTTAGTGTGTTATTATAGGAGAAAACAAGGTTGACATTAAAAGCTTTTAACAATGATTTAATGGTTTCAAATCCGTTAAAAAAAGGCAAACTGAGAATGTTCTTAAAATTTTCTTTCTGCGTGTTACTTACACTATAAAACTTTTTGTGGGCTTTATTATAACAAATATCTAATATATGTGAAGGATAGCATAAATCTTTCCCTATTTTTCTTATGTATTCAATTTCTTTATCCAAATATTGGGGACTGACAATGCTCAATGTTCGTAAAAACATAGAAGAAAAAATTGATATTTTTATGTTAAGATGGTGGCCTGAGAAGAAATGAACAAAGTTAAGTTGTTGGTCAGTTTCCTATAAATACTGAATTTACATTGAAATGGTTCTCTGTGTATCAAAACATCTAAGAAAGGGAGGCAATTGTCTTTTTCTAATTCTAGAGTAAACTTAATCGATAGTACCTGGTTATTTAATTTAGAGAGTAAATCATTTACATCAATACCGACAGGCAGGACAGCTAAAATATCAGGAATATAAATGATACTAGTTAAGTAGCGTTTTTCAAAAAATTCCATGTACAAGTTTGAGAGTAGTGGTGATAAAGGATTCTCCATTGCCATGCCAAATATTTTTTGATAAAATTCACCATTGAATATAAACTTACAATCACAAATGCACAAACTCGTGAGTGAAATAATGTGACTTATAGGTAGAGGTAATTCAAGCTGAGTTAGTTCATTACTAAGATAGTCTAAAATAGAGTCTATAGGGACTTTAGTAAAAAGAGAACATACATCAAAACTAACGAATCTATCAGTAGGGCAAAGAGCAATTTTGTTTAATTTATCAACTAAATCTAGAGAATTATATATATGAGAATCGGAGATGGTTCAAGTAACGGGGACAAGATCTTTGTGATATATTTCGAAAGTGTATGTGAAATTGAACCAACAGTACTGATAATAGGCCGCATGGGGTTATTTTCTTTGATCGTTTTGACTAATACGTACAAGTAAGGTAGCGAGGGAGATTTGACTGACAATTTGCCTAGTAGTTCTGTTCTATCTTTTATGATATTTTTCACTGTGCTATTGAAGTTTTTTATGACTTGATCAAGGGGATTTTTTGTTAGTTTTTTATAAGTCACATCATCATCCAGTAGGGCTTGCATACGTGATATGTAGTCAGCTTTATCTAAAATTACTATACTATTTGATTTATCAGCTTTTGTAATGTGGATAGTATTGTCTTTTTTAAGATCGGTCAAACTTTTCTTATAGCGTGCAGGGAAGTTACTTTCATGCTTAACGTTGGCAGCTCCGTAAACAATACCTTTAATCACGTCAACATGATTTTGAGGAAGATCACAATATTTTTCAAATTTAATTAGGGATGACGCGATTGTAAGTTTATATTCAATGGTGAATTTTACCAACAAATATTTGGCATGACAATGGGGAATCCTTTATCACCACTACTCTCAAACTTGTACATGGAATTTTTTGAAAAACGCTACTTACCTAATATCATTTATATTCCTGTAAAGTGGTATCGTTATGTTGATGATATTTTAGCTGTCCTGCCTGTCGGTATTGATGTAAATGATTTACTCTCTAAATTAAATAACCAGGTACCATCGATTAAGTTTACTCTAGAATTAGAAAAAGACAAATGCCTCCCTTTCTTAAATGTTTTGATACACAGACAACCATTTCAATGTAAATTCAGTATTTATAGAAAACTGACCAACAACTTAACTTATGTTCATTTCTTCTCAGGCCACCATCTTAACATAAAAATATCAATTTTTTCTTCTATGTTTTTACAAACATTGTGCATTGTCAGTCCCCAATATTTGGATAAAGAAATTGAATACATAAGAAAAATAGGGAAAGATTTGTGCTATCCTTCACATATATTAGATATTTGTTATAATAAAGCCCACAAAAAGTTTTATAGTGTAAGTAACACGCAGAAAGAAAATTTTAAGAACATTCTCAGTTTGCCTTTTTTTAACAGATTTGAAACCATTAAATCATTGTTAAAAGCTTTTAATGTCAACCTTGTTTTCTCCTATAATAACACACTAAAAGGAATGTTAATATAAAATAGCCCCAGAGAAAGCAACAACATAATATATAAAATTCCATGTATGGATTCTCCCTCATTTTATCTCGGACAGTCTAGCAAGGGCCTAGAAGTAAGGCTAAGCCAGCATAAATATTCTGTAAAAAGTGGGCAAACATCTGATGCAATATTCATTCATTTAAGTGAAAACAACCACCGAATAATTGGGTTGGTAGTTCAGTAATTGCAAGGTCAAGAGATGTCTTATCACGAAATCTTTTAGAATCTGCTTTAATACAACTTACTTTTCATTGTAATTTCAATGTTAGTCGTGGCCTTTTTCATTTAGACCCTTGTATTTGTAACATGTTTAAGAATGACCTCAAAGATATAATTACAGACTTAAATAAAATTAGTTGCCTTTGAGTTATTTTCGTTGTAATGTATGTCTAACCTGTATTGTCAATATGTATTGTGAACATTGTTTTGTTTACCAAAGTTCTGAACAGCTGTCACCTATAATTCTTTAATTGTCTTGTCCTTGTATCTGAGATGGTTATTTTAAACATTTAATCGCACCCATTGTTTATGCTTGTTTGGGAAGGTTACTCTCTTCCAGGTGTGTCGGATTCTAGGTACTAATCTCTTTATAATCCCTATCTGTCAGTATACGAATCTTCTTGTTTTGTCTTTTGTCCCATGTATGTCAGTTGCTGCTTAGTAAAGGACGTGGAAATGTCGAAAGACCTCGCAGTTACTCCTTGTTTATTTTTCCTTTGTGGCATATATCTTTATTTATATATTATATATATATATATATATATATATACATATATATATATATATATATATATACATATATATATATATATATATATATATATATATATATATTATATATATATATATATATATATATATATATATATATATATATATATATATATATATATATATATATATATATATATATATATATTATATATATATATATATCTATATATATATATATATATATATATATATATATACATATACATATATACATATATATATATATATATATAAATATATATATATATATATATATATATATATATATATATATATATGTGTGTGTGTGTATATATATATATAATATAGATAGATATATATAAAATATATAGATATATATATATATATATATATATATATATATATGTATATATATATATATATATTATAATATATTATAATTTTTATTATATATATTTATATATATATATATATTATATGTAGCGGGGTTCCGTTCCCAGCTGATGCTGCTAACTGAAAATCAATGATAACAGCACTAAAAACCTGCTTAATGGCACTGCTAATTGAATATCGGCGCCTTTAACCAAAGATGGGCGCTGCTACTAAATAGCAATTGGCGCCTGACTTACCGGGATATCGGCGCTACTAACCAGAGATCAGCACCGAAAATCCAGTTAACAGTGTAACTTGACAAGCGCCGTAAAACTGGATAGCCGTTTACTGATACCGCTGTTAACCGATGGCTGACTGTATGTGTATATATATATATATATATATATATATATATATATATATATATATAAACTTTATCACTTACACAATTGATTTGCACATAAATACAATACTACAGCAGAGTCCAGCTGGCTTTACAGCTAAGCCCGCCTACTGGTTACGTCACGACCATTCCTTGAAGCCGACTGGATGGAAATAGTTTCAAAAAGTTTGTTAATCTGTGGTTCTTTTCATCATTTATTTTGTAATTGTTGTTTTGCTGAACTAAAATACGTTGTGCTGATTATAACATAATCCAAGAGGAGATGAAAGACGATTCTGTTACAGCTGTGAAGTTCTTACACACCCAGCAGCCAGGAACTTGGGAACGTGAGGTCTTTTAAATACAAAAACAGTATTTTACAAGAATGCAAATAAGACCATTTGCATTGTAGTAATGAAAAAAAAAATACACATCTCTAACAACTCCATGGAATCCCCGAGAATCGAACTCGCAGCCACCAAAGTGCAAGGTCAAGACCATACCGATCACGCCACTGAGGCACTTCTTATCATGTGTTTACTGTGTTTACTGCCTGTATGCACTGGTTTGCCTAAGAGCGGTTGCAGTACTCAATATTTGCAAATAACGCTCATTTTACCTTATAGTTTGCTTTAGGTGGAGGACGTCAGGGAGAGAGTGACTTATGTGTACTTAATGAATAAAAAGAAAAGACAGCGCAATGGTGGACCCACCTAATAAACAGCTGCAGGATACTTCACGGAGCATTCTATACATTATAGTATAAAGACCTGAAAGTCGATGAAGAAAAGTTCTCCATTTATTTTCGCATGTCGTCTCCTTCAGTTGAAGAACTTCTGAGCGAGTTGAAAGATGGTTCCCAAACTGGAGTCTGGAACACAATGAAAAAATTAATATTTTTTCAACTCAAAAGAAGAAAAAAAAAATGTGGCTGATTTTAAACCAATAAAAAAAACAAAAAAAATATTGAAAATACTTTGCATACTTATTTCTGTCACTAAGTTTCTCGAAACTTCAGACAAAGTGCTTCCCATAACTGATTTAGCATGACTAAATAAGACTGGCCAACCAGTCTAATGTTTTCATGGTCTCAGAACGTTCGGTTACTGTACCATGAACAGAATAATTATCCATCATATTATGTGATGGTTTCGGGTCAAGGTTCTTTTTACTAATTCTCCTTCACCACTTCCAGCCACCCACCCCAGAAGAGTTTACGTAATTCTTACCTAAAGAAAAAATATCGGCCTAGTAAGTAGAAATTATGAAAGAATTTTCTAGATTACTCCAGGTGGCACAATATATATATATATATATATCTATATATATATATATATATATATATATATATATATATATATATATCCATTACTAATACACAGTTGTACTATGAAAGATAACATTACATGGTATTTGGTAAACTAGGCCACTTCGATTATTTTATGAGTGATATAATACTATATTATGTATAGTTTCACATATATATATATATATATATATATATATATATATATATATATATATATATATATTTATATATATAGTGTGTATAATCACACATATACATGATACTATACATAATATAGTATTATATCACTCATAAAATAATCGAAGTGGCCTAGTTTACCAAATACCATGTAATGTTATCTTTCATAGTACAACTGTGTATTACAGTAATGGATATACATCGAGAAAACGAAGAAAGTGACGCTCTCTCATAATTTTGTAAATTACTGCCCGTTAGGAAAGCGTCATAGCAGGAACATAATGAAAGTATCTTTCCCTCGTGTTGCAAAATTGCAGAGCGTTCGTGCTCAACACCTCATTAATTGCTAGGAATACTTCGATAAGCCTTTATTGACCAATGGCCCCAGAGATGAGGTTCTGAGCGCTCGGCCGTTTGCTATCACTCGCTTGACTTTTCCCGCTCATGGGTGACGTCATGAGATAAGAGATAAGATTATGTGTGTGTGTGTGTTTCCGACAAAGCTATGAATGACATATTTCTTCCTTCCGTCACGTCATTTCGATAAACATAATTAGATATTACGGGTTAGTAACCATGTTCAATTTTTAGATTTAAACTTAGTTTCCTCCCAGGCTCCTTTTCTAGCGATTTACAACGATTTGTATCTATTACATCGTATAATTTTCTTAATATATTTTCCTCGACATCCTTCCATGTAATGTTACCCATGTGATTATTATCAATATTTTAATGAGAAAACGCATTCTTTTCCGTATAAATAGAACTGGAAGTGTGGCGCGCACACATTTAGACTCAGGTACGCAAATTATAATGATAATAAAAGGGAAGTACATAAATAATGATAATAAAAAGGGAAGACATGTTAGACGTTGGCAGACTTCCTCAACGGAGGCATTTATTCAGTAGTAATTTCAGGAAATGCATCATTCCGTGATAGACTGATAACTATATATTTAAGCAAGCAATATGCATGTCACGGTAATGCAGGCAAGCATGTGTTTTATTAAAGTAAACTGTTTCCAGTGATTACTGAACAGACCATTAGCCGCCGCGTGAATATGCTTTGGCGAGAAGATTAATGCCATTAACGTTATCATCTCGATTTTTTTTCAGAGTTGGTCCATTAAAATATTTATACTTGTAGTATAAAGGCAATACAACATGTATAAAAATTGTCTTACTTCTATCTCGGCATTTAGAAAATGAAACTCATGACTGAAATCTTACCGATGGGCCAGACAAGTGGTCTGAGGGGGTTAGAACTATAATTGATCCACTTCCATTGTTGTACATTTCCCACATGAAGCTGACGGTGGACAAATTTTTTTTTTTTAAATCTATATATCTGATAATTGCAGTATGTTTAGATGTTCACAACATGGGCGTGGACTTGACAGTAATTAGTAACTGAAAATATAAATTATCACTTGGGTCTGTTGGCTTATCAGTTCACACACATACTGGGTGATTAAATTTTTTGCTCACACTTGATTATTATGTTGTAACTTCCTAATAATCATTTGTACCGAGATGAAGACGCCAGACCTAGGTCATCAAAGGTCATCAATGGAACTTCAGCACCAGTGACGTCATTGGTGGTCCTTCTTACAAGTGGTACTGGTTATTTCCAATGGTTGTAATATCTTCAAGTAATATAAGAAATCAGAGATGGGAATGACGCAATAACAACACTGTGAGGGAATTAGTATAATATTAGGGATAGTTAAGAGGAACTGCAGAATCTGGTAAAAGAATTTGAAGGTGCTTTTAACAGGAGAAAGTTACAAGTGAATGTTAAGCAAGTTATGAATGCAAAAAGAGAAAGTTACAAGTGAATGTTATGAAAGTTATGAATGCAAAAAGAGAAAGTTACAAGTGAATGCTATGAAAGTTATGAATGCAAAAAGAGAAAGTTACAAGTGAATGCTATGAAAGTTATAAATGCCAAAAGAGAAAGTTACAATTGAATGTTAGGAAAGTTAATAATGCATAAACAAAAAGTTACAATTGAATGTTAGGAAAGTTAAGAATGCAAAAGGAGAAAGTTACGAGTGAATGCTAAGAATGTTATGAATGCAAAAACAGAAAGTTACAAGTGAATGTTAGTAAAGTTAAGAATGCCAAAAGAGAAAGTTACAATTGAATGTTATGAAAGTTATGAATGCAAAAGAGAAAGTTACAAGTGAATGTTGGGAAAGTTATGAATGACAAAAGAGAAAGTTACAAGTGAATGCTAGGAAAGTCAAGAATGCAAAAAGAGAAAGTAATTAGGGAATGGTAGGAAAGTTAAGAATGCAAAAAGAGGAAGTTACAATTGAATGTTAGGAAAGTTAAGAATTAAAAAAGAGGAAGTTACAAGTAAATGTTGGAAAGTTATGAATGCGAATGGAGAAAGTTACAAGTGAATGCTAGGAAAGTTAAGAATGTAAGGGTATAATGACAATACTGAGCTGTGGAGGTCAGTCGGGATGGGAAAGAAGAGAGAAAGTATCAGAATCTCCAAGGCATCTGACAGAAAATGAAACTGACAGGAATGGGATGAGTCCTCTGGTCAGTTATCAAAATAAGTGAAACAAAGACTGCAACAGCGCGTATGCAAAAGGTTTTGTAAGAGAAGCACAACTCAAGACCCTTCCTCGTAAATGTAGAACTTGTCCACGCCAGGGCTCATCTTTGGTTCAGGAATTTGTAGGTGAACATTCTTAATGCAATAACATTGTTCTTTACTTCAACCACTTCATAGAAACAAAAAAAAAAAAAAAAAAGCCACCAAGTTTCTTCGGCACAATCGATTTTTCTGTAAAGCATATAATACTGTATGAAACTCTCATTTGCGGCCCATGAAACTTTTAGTCACAGCCCAGTTGTGGCCTGTCCTGTAGCGTTGCCAGGATCATGGCTAACTTTAACCTTAAATAAATTAAAAACAACAAATACTAACACTAGAGGGCTGCAATTTGGTATGCTTCATGATATGAGGGCAGATGATCAACGTACCAATTTGCAGCCCTTTAGCCTCAGTAGTTTTTTTAAGATCTGAGGGCGGACAGAAAAAGTGCGGACGAACAGACAAAGTACCTTGGTAACTTCTTTTACAGAAAACTAAAAGGAAAAAAAAAAGTGGTGTCATGTCGAATTCCTCAGAGTTCCCGGGAAATGATGACAGATTTGGATGAGGAGAGGTAGGTAGATCGCTAGCTATAATACATTCACATCAGCCGTGCATTTGATGTCTAGGCCAGTCCCTTACGACGCTCCTGATTGGCTGTTAATAAGCCAATCACAGGGCTAGAAACTGAGTCTCTCTCGAGAGTTCACATAGGCAGGATGTATGTTCCACCTCTCCTGGGGGATACTTTTGAAAGACGTATCCCTCAGAAGAAGTGGAACATAGATACTATACACATGTGAATCTCGAGAGAGACTGAGAGTTTCCAGCCCCGTGATTGGCTTATCAACAGCCAATCAGGAGCGTCGTAAGGGCCTGGTCTAGACGTCAAATGCACGGTTGATGTGAATCTACTATAGTATGGCGTTAAATAAGCCATACTGACTCAGGTGCGCTGTAATGTGACCACGGATGAGTTCGACAGTCTTGAGCTACAGCAGAAGCAAATATGAACTGAAAGCTAGTTGAAAGAATCAGAGCGGTCGGTCTCTCTCTCTTCTTGGGAATGTGATTTAACAGTGCGCGATTCCGAGATGAATGATAAAAACTGGCGTTTAGGATACGGCAAAGTTCATTCGGTAACTGTGAGGTTACTGGCTTGCTCTATGAGCAAGAGCCCGTGCTGGGATAAGGCCGGCTAAATCTAAAACAGCATAACTGTAAGAAAAAAATTATCCCAGAAGGTGCAGTACAGTTATCATATACGTTAGTTTGAAAAGAGACAACCGAGTAACGTTGTTTTTTCCTAGTAGGAACAGCCACTTTCCCATTCGGTAGTACGAGAAGACACACATGCTTACGATAAACCGCTACACACACACACACACACACACACACTTGCGCAGACAGGTAACCCAAACAAAAATAGATTAGAAGCTATTTCCGGTGTTTCGGCGATCAATTGGATCAATACTAATTGAGACAGTCATTCAAACGGGAAAACGTTACACTGACTGACAACATTTTTTTTTTTTTTTTTTTTTTTTTTTTTTTTTTTTTTTGTGAATTGTTTATACGAATGTGTGAAAACAAAACGGAATGATTTTACCATTTACTGCCCCTCCTAACGACAGCACCCAGAAAGTTGGCAGGATATTAAAAACCATGACTTAAAATTATTATTATTATTATTATTATTATTATTATTATTATTATTATTATTATTATTATATTGGCTGTCCACGTGACATGTCGGCATCCGGTTCTCTCTCTCTCACTCTCTCATGGCGACTTATTAATTATTATTATTATTATTATTATTATTATTATTATTATTATTATTATTATTATTAAGAGGGACTTTTGAAACCGTTTCTCAATTTTACAATAAAATCCCTAGTCCTGGGAAGAGTGGTGGTGGGGGGGGGGGGGGGGTGATTATTCATACGGTTAAATGGTACCAGCATTGCCTTACCAGCAAGTTAAGTTTCATTGTGTCGTAAAACTATTTTGCGTCTGTTGACTTAATTGGATAATCAAGTACCTAGTAGGTAATTGACGGTGGGGTTATTAAAAAACATGATGAAAATGGGAATTCATGCATATATAGACATTTATTTACACACACACATACACACAAACACACACACACACACACACACACACACATATATATTATATAGATATATATATATATATATATATATATATATATATATATATATATACTAATATTAAATATAATTTGTTTTTTAATATATAAATATATATTAATATATATACTAAATTATATATGTGTTACAGTAAATATGTGAAATCACGAATTTCACGAAATCCTTAGGAAATTTACGAAATGAGCAACTCGCTCAGGAACATTGGACAACCCCCTCCCTCCCACAAAAGGGCACGTATTCAATACGGCGAAATAGTGATTCATCTACACTGGTATTGTGGAAAGCAGAACGTTATTCCAATAGAAGCGCAAAGGTGAAACACGTTAGAAGTTTGTATGGTGTTTTTACGTCGCACGGAACCAGTGGTTATCCAGCAACGGGACCAACGGCTCTACGTGACTTCTGAACCACGTCGAGAGTGAACTTCTATCACCAGAAATACACTTCTCTCGCACATCAATGGAATGACCGATAATCGAACTCGCGGCCACCGAGGTGGTACGCCAACACCACACCGACCACGCCACTGAGGCGCTACCCGTTTGTTGTTACCTGGGCTGGACAAACTGCGCTGCCTTGAAATATTTCCACTACACAATTCTTTCATTGTAAATCGACCAAGTTTATTCACCTTCAGTTTTTTCGCTCTCTCTCTCTGTCGAAACTCCATTTAACTATAATTCGTTCCAACATGTTATTTGAGTATACAAGCTTTTTGGTGCCTGAATATTTCCTTTAACACGAAAAAATCACACATTTCCTAAGCTGTTCATTTCTCACTTAATAAACAGTTGGAGCAATATAAAACTTATTACTTGATCAACTCGTGACTACATCTACACAGCCTTTGATATTGATTGGACAGTTTCCCAAAAGTGTGTCTTTGTATTAAATGGCAAAGGAGACCAAAAATTGGTAAGCAGATATTTTTCAAAGTTTTGTTTCGCTTTGTTATCGAAGTAGAGCCTTTGCTTTTATCGGTATTAATCGTTTCATACGATATCAAGATCATCTTTTAATTTTTTTCCTGCATGGCTGCATTTCTATTCATCTACTATACATTCGGTCTCAGAAACATATATGTGTACATCTTGGATTAAAAATCACGCTACTATTTGCGGAATAACTTTTGGTTAGAACTCATTCATATTGTACAAAATTCATATATGAACATATTCCCTTCCCTGTGGAATAGGCTACCACAAGATATCAAGGATACTGCCACTATATACACTATTTTAAGAATAAGTTGAAGATATGTCTGTTACATTAGTATTCACTTACTATGAATTTTTACTAATGCTGATCTTTCGTTACTTTACCTATATGTATTAATATACATTGTAGAATAACCAGTGTCAACTGGAAATTAAGTTGTTATTATTAATATTATCATTATTATTATCATCACTTGTTTGTTTGTATGATGTTTTTACGCTGCATGGAACCAGTTGTTATTCAGCAACGGGACCAACGGCTTTACGTCACTTCAGAACCACGTCGAGAGTGAACTTCCATCACCAGATATACACATCTCTCACACATCAATGGAGGCACTATTATTATTATTATTAAACTGTGTTGCATTTGATGCTGCAAGTGCCTTCATGACGTCTTCCGTTCTTGTGACCAACTCGTGTCATGCTCGGTTTCGTTGCTTTGGACTACGAAGTCCAACCGTCCTTCTTCATTGACCCCTCAGCAATTATCTGTTACGGTTGATGATGTAAAGATTGAATTTACATTTTAATGCTGCACTAACTCTTCTGACTTTTTATCGAGTTTTGTTATATTGTTATTGTTATTATTATTATTATTCCTTAGAAGATGAACCTTATTCATATAGATCAAGCAACCCCCAAACCCGTGGGGCCCACTGACTTGAAACTCAAGATTAGAAAGAACATGGTGTTCATTATATATTATTGTCCCTCAACATAATATGTGATAAAATAAAGTATTGTGTACATTAGACATTTCAAATAGAGGATAAAAAAAATAAATAAAAAAACCGCATTGCCAAAAGGTAAAATGAAATACAGAAAGAAGAGACCACTTATCAAAAAAGAAAAATAATCTTGAGAAATTATGAAAATAATATAAAAGTGTAATTAAATTATCAAAATACAAAGAGAATTGTATTAGGGTACCAGTGCATTTCATCTTCGCTTCATCTTTTGAAATTCCAACTGCACGACATCCTCAGGGATATTTTCTCGCCAATTTGATTATTTCAAAGAGGTATTTCAGTCCCTTCAGCGTCTTCTTCTGCTTTTTTTTTTATTTTTTTATTTTTTTTTCAGTTTTCCCTTTTTGCAGCGTTTCTTCCCTGTTTTTTTTTTTTTTTTTTCAGTCCATTCAGCCGTTCTTTCGTTCAGTTTTTTTTTTTTTTTTTTTTTTTTTTAGTCCCTTTTTTTTTTTTTTCAGCCGTCTTTCTGTTTTTTTTTTTTTTTTAGTCCCCTTAAGCGTCTTCTTCTGTTTTTTTTTTCAGCTTCCCTTCAGCGTTTTTCTTTTTCTGTTTTTTTTTTTTCAAGGTCCCTTCAGCGTCCTTCTGTTTTTTTTTTTTTTTTCAGATCCCTTTTTTTTTTTTTTTCAGGTCTCCCTTCAGTTTTTTTTTTTCAGTCCCTTCAGCGTTTATGTTTTTTTTTTTTTTTTTTTTTTACAGTCCCTTCAGCCGTCTTCTTCTGTTTTTTTTTTTCAGTCCCTTTTTCACCTTCTTCTCTGTTTTTTTTTTTTTTCATTCCCTTCAGCGTCTTCTTCTTGTTTTTTTTTTTTTTTTTTTCAGTACCGTTCAGCGTCTTCTTGTTTTTTCTTTTTTGTTTTTTTTTCAGGTCCCTTCAGAGTCTCTTCTGTTTGCTTTTTTTTTTTTTTTTTTTTTCAGTCCCTCAGGTCCGTCTTCTGTTTTTTTTTTTTCAGTTACCTTCAGCGTCTTCTGTTTCTTTTTTTTTGTTTTTTTTTTTTTTTTTCAGTCCCTTCAGCGTCTTCTTCTGTTTTTTTTTTTCAGTCCCGTTTCAGCGCTTATGTTTCTTTTTTTTTAGTCCTTCAGCCGTCTTCTTGTTTTTTTTTTTTGTTTTTTTTCAGTCCTTAAGCGTCTTCTTCTGTTTGTTTTTTTTTTTTTGATTTTTTTTTTTCAGTCCCTTCAGCATTCTTCTTCTTTTGTTTTTTTTTTTTTCAGTCACCTTCAGCGTATTCTTCTTCTTATGTGTTTTTTTGTTTTTTTTAGCCTTTCAGCGGTCCCTTTTTTTGATTTCAGTCCCTTCCAGCGTCTCACTTATTCAGTTCCCTTCAGCGTTTTTTTTTTTCTTTTTTTTTTTTATTTTTTTCAGTACCTTCAGCGTATTCTTCTTTTTGTTTTTTTTCAGTCCCTTCAGCGTCTTCTGTTTTTTTTTTTTTAGTTCCCCTTCAGCGTCTTCTTGTTTTTTTTTTTGTTTTTTCAGTTCCCTTCAAGCGTCTTCTTCTGTTTTTTTTTTTCAAGTCCTTTTTTTCAGGTCTTCTTGTTTTTTTTCAGTCCATTCCTTCAGCGTCTTTTCTGTTGATTCGTTTTTGTTAGTCCCTCAGCGTCTTACTATTTCTTTTATTTTTTTTTCAGTCCCTTCAGCGTCTTCCCTTTTTTTTTTTTTATTTCCAGTGCCTCAGGTTTTCTTTTTTTTTTGATTTTTTTTTTTCAGCCCTTTACAGCGTAAATTCCCTTCTAATTTTTTGTATTCAGTCCATTCAGAGTCTTATTCTTGACCGTTTTTTTTTATTTCAGTCCCTTTTCAGTTTTTTTTTTTTTGTTTTCTATTTTTTTCTTTTTATTTCAGGTCCCTTTCAGCGTCGTTCCCGGTTTTTTTTTTTTTTGTATTTCCGTCCTTCCCAGCCCCGTCGTTTTCTATTTTGTTTTTTTATTTTCTTTTAGTATTTAGTCGCTCTTATTTTCTCGCCAATGTGATTATTTCAAAGAGTTATTTCAGTCCATTCAGCGTCGTTCTCTTTTTTTTTTCTTTTAGTACTTAGTCGCTCTTTTCTCTCTGCAAGTTATTTTACCGATGTATTTGACGTTTATGAAACGAGTGCGCCGAGGGTGCCCTGGTTTTCAATGATGATGATGATGATGATATTTCAGCTATCACTTCTGTAAACTAGGACAAAGAAGTGACGACAATTTAATAACAGTTTAGTTTATCCGGTCGATTAACGCTATGAAGCTCCTCCGTAAACACCACCTTTGTATTCGAGTATTAAGTCATTCCCAGCCCGACCGAAAGCTGTTCATTCACAGCCCTGCCGTTAGGTCATTAAGCCGTTACCACATAACAGAGAATCTCTCTCTCTCTCTCTCTCACTTCTATTCTCTTGTTCATAATGTTACTCAATATTTCCCCCAAAGCATCTGTGGCCTCAATGAGCTGCGCATGGCATTTGAGTCACGTCGTTGTTAAGTTGACGTCAATGAACTGTGCTTTGGTAACGTCGCCGTTGGCAAATGGGACGTCAAATTCAGATCAAATTATTAACCCTCCAAGACAAATGTATGATAATATAAAAAAAAATATATTTAAAAACCATTTATTGTCCTTTGTCGCTTACAGTTTCAGAGACAAAGGTTTGAAAAGCATGTGCTACTATGAGATTCAGGGTCTCTGTAACACGGTTTTTTGGACTTTGCTCCTTGTCAAAGCATCGGATGTAGCTGAAAGTTGACATATTTATATTTTACAACCACACACAAATTTTGTCAGCATTATCAATAACCTAAACCCGATAGTTTTAATTTTTATAAAGTAAAAATGAACTAGCCGACGCCATGGCCAATGATTACGAGCCAAGAGTCGAAAAACATTCATTACGTAAGCAAGGTAAAAACAAACACCTTTTGACTAAATGTTGGCCCCGCCCATCCACCAGACAAAAAACTCCATCGGCTCTGAAACCCAAAGCCTTTATGAATGGCGGAACGATACATAGATGTGGGTGGTGTATCAGTGCTAGCGTAGTAATACTACTGTAGCAGTAGTGCCGCAACAGTATAGCAGTAATATACATGAATTAAACGTTTAGGCCAACTGTTGGGATCCTTGAGGATCATTTAGCACTTCTTACAACTACTCGAGAAATTAGTTTTTATAGTCAAAAGTTGAATTTTCTAATCCAACAATGCCCATGGTAGCCTTCAGTGTTATCCTGAATTATAACGAGGCGAAAGTGGGTGGAGCCTCATGATGTCATCATTCTGACGATAATTATTGGTGAAGGTTTAAAGCCAATATACGGTACCGGTTATTTTTTTCAGTAAATAGGTAGATAGCCAATAAATAAAATTTGCTTGACATTGGATATAGCAGTTATCAAATCAAGCTTGTCTAATATGTTTTTGATAATTACCAACTATTCCCTACATCTTTGTCAATCTGATTGTGACCTATAAAGTAGACTGTAATTTCTTTTGGAAACTTATTTGGGAGTTAGACTAATAATCGAAGTGTTTTATATTTATTAACATATTTTGTTGGTTTGTTCATTATGACAATTATCAGTGGAGAGGTTCCAGAGTTCATAAAGGTGTACTGCTTTGCTTGTATTTAAATTTGTATGTCATTGTTGCCAGAGGTTTAGCCTTCGTTACGTATAGCCAATCATCCATCGAGAAAGAGGGAAGAAATGCTGTCATAAGTTACGTAACGAGTGCGTTCGAAACCTTTTCTCTGAGTAAGTTGGCCCGTCTTCAAAAAAAGTCACTTTTACATTATAAGTACCAAATTTATTCAACCTACGTAGTGCAGAATACACTCAAAATTTATGTGTTGATATAATATGTATTCTGAATAAGCGTTATATTTATGAAATGCATAGATAAAAAGTTATTGCGAAAAAACCGTGTTACAGAGGCCCTGAATCTCATAGTAGGTTTTTCTTAGCCATTTCATCTTTGTCGCCTTGATAGATTGCGTTTGACATTTATCACAAATTGGGGAAGGCAGGGGCGGTGGTGGTGGTCGGGATGGGGGGGGGGGGGTGGGGGGGGGGGGGCGATTGGCAGTGTGCACATTAACGCTTTATTGATTTATTTATCTAAATTAATATTTTCCTGTTTCACTTGGGTAGGGTCATCCAGTCTGAATAGATCAACACCTCTCCCATCTCCTGGTTTCTGACTGGCATTAGCGTATGACCTGGAATTCTTGTGTCTGAGTTGGAGCAAATAAAATTAAATATCAAAATGATAAATTGTAAATGAAGTTATTGCTTTCGCAATATGTTTGTTTCCACGAGTAAGAGTTCAAAACGAGCCAGTTTGCGATTACTACAGTCGTTAGTTGTCGGAAACAGCTGCGCGGAAGTTACCAAATTCATAGTCTGAAATGTAGGCCATGCCTCGGGTTATTCCTCTGTAATGCTTGAGATGATGAAGATACACTTACCATCTGAGTACAATGAACCTAACAAGCGCCTCAGTGGCGTGATCGGTATGGTCTTGACCTGCCACCTCGGTGGCCGCGAGCTCGATTCTTGGGCATTCCATTGAGGTGTGAGTGACATGTATTTCTGGTGATAGAAGTTCACTCTCCACGTGGTTTGGAAGTCACGTAAAGCTGTTGGCCCCGTTGCTGAATAACCATTAGTTCCATGCAACGTAAAAACACCATACAAACAAACAAACAATGGAACTAACAGAGCAATTAGTGCCTTTTTCTGTCAGGTCCTTTCCCGATTGGAGCCATTACCAGAACACGAAAGCAAGAGGGATTAGTCCCCCTATCAGGTCCTCTTAATTTCACTTTCACCGATACCCAGTAGAAGACCAGTGCCGTCAGTGTACCTCACGCAGTGTACCGTAGGCATTACTTGAAGTTCATTGCAGTGTTCCTACGGCCTCTAGCTGCAACCCCTTTCATTCCTTTCACTGTACCTCCTTTCATATTTTCTCTCTTCCTGAGAATTGCTTCAAAACGCAACTGCGAGTTTTCCCTCCTGTTACTACTTTCAAATTTTACTTCTCTCAATTTCCCATTCAGCGCTGAATGACCTCATAGGTCCTAGTGCTTGGGTCTTTGGCCTAAATTCTATATTCCAGTCAAATCCATCCCACTTTCCCCGATATATTTCCTTTCTTAAGTTACCCATACGGTCAAACTCTCTCAAAATTCTTCCAGCTCTCAAAAGAAGAATGTGTATTGTACAAGGATCTCGGAGTTGGATCCAGTTAACGATAACTACCAGAATATGTTAATTTTGTAATTGACGGAAGATTATCCTTTCATTAGAGGGTC
>NC_061090.1:25745486-25760486 GCF_015104395.2 Macrobrachium nipponense | reverse complement strand
AAAATCTGTACAAACTGAAGAATAATAATCACATCATCCTAGATCTTGGAAAAAAAAAAACACTCTTCAGTCTGAGGGCTAGCGGTCACTTCTCCAACGGTGGTGCTACCACGCAGTATAAGACTTATCTGAAACAAATAAACAGATTATAGTTGGTAAGTCTTTGATGAATGAATGGGGTGGAATGGGATATAAAATTCAGGCCAAAGGCCTCTTATCACACTGGCTGAAATGATGGTAAGTGCTTTCTTTAGTTATTTTAAGAAAGCGTGCAATTACAGCTCATATGAACGAATAATGCAATTTATATTTACGGCATTTTAATATCTCCCGGTAAAACTATACAAGCAGCGTTGGTAACTAATTAGTATATTTGTCGAAATAATTTTTTGAATGGAAATGGTCTTATTGCAGCTACATTTCCGTCGACTTGGGAAAAGCGAGAATGAGTGTTATTCTAAACAGTCTGACGAAGTGTAATTTTGAAAAGAGACATGGTGAGGATGAAACAAAGCGAGAACTGAAGAATTGTTCCCAAGCAACGGGCCATGAAGGGATAAGGAGGATTTGTTCATCTTTGAAATAGGACTCACCAAGTTCCTGTTTCCACACCGTTCCTGAAAGGTCTAGTTAACTGCTTTTCTTCGAGTATCGGACTTCAGTATCTTGGTGATACTTGGTGATACAAAGATGGTTCAAAACGGCAGAATTTTAATGTGCGTGTGTAACAGATAGCTGGTTTTCGACGTTGTACTGAAAAGGTTCCCCATCCCCCTTGACACTTATACATGAGATTTCGCATATCACTTGCAGGGCACCGGGTCTGTACCAGTGTCTTTGGGTACTTGGTTTCTCCATAGACATCATCTCCACTTCCTCTTCCTCCTCCTCCTCCTCTTCTTCTTCTTGTGTATCAATATACAGACGCGTCAAAATCACGAAGGAACATCCTACGCCATAGCATTGGTTGGCCAAAAAACTCGTGGCAGAGTTTCATAATTTTTCGTTCACCTGCCTGACGCACGATTCATGCCTTATTTATCTATTTTTCTTTTCAAAGATGGAAAAAATTATGTGTAATGACGTTAAAAACAGTCACTGATATCTTGAGAACATTATGTTATGTTACTGTGTAAAACTATTTTCCATATAGCAAAATTGACGTGAACGAAACGAAGTGATAAAAAACCTCATATCACAACCATAGATATAAATTACCAAATAGATAGGAGACGCCTATCACTAGTAGTATCGCTTAAACATAGTCCTTAAATTATCATTTCAATATTAAGTTGAAGGTAGTTGAACTATTCCATTTGTTAAATTTTACAGAAAACATTGGAATCTCACAAAATGCTATAAATAAATAAAAAAAAAAAAAAAAAAAAAAAAACGATATCTTAACAGTGTGAACCAGGCGACCTCACTCTATTGCTCTTTAAGTTATGTGCACAGGAATCTAATGTCAATGTGTCATTTACCGGTCTAAGAAACATCCCTCGATGAGCGAGAGAGAGAGATATCAAGAAAGCTTAATAAACCGGAGAGAATCATACATAGATGAATAAAATTGTTTAAAGAACGGCAAAATTTAGAACATGGGCCTAGAGGGGAACACCTCGAAGCACCACATGAGAACAAGACAATACAGTAGTGTAAATGTTGCTGAGCAACATTCTTTTGTGAACTTTGAATTCTAGTGCCTCGTCACGACATTGCTGAACCAGGAATCATAACTAGCTCTACGCTTATGACTGGTGTCTGATGAATACTTTAGATGGAGAGGAAGAGATTTTTAAATCTACACTTGAAGTCTTTGATAGTTGTTTAATGAATAAGTCTAATGAATAAGCAAACTTATCTTTGATGGATGAGAGATTCAGTTAGGCTTACTCATTTTTTTTTATTTTTTTTTTTTTTTCATCGGTGGCCAGTGAATACCACGGATAGGGAGGGAAACTGTTTCAATGATGCATGCATTTTTTTCTTCAAAACCTAAAGAATACATTTTATTGGGAGATGCTTTATTAACATTGGCCTAATTCCTTCCATAACCTCCTATACGCCACCTCCGCTCTCTTCTACATTTCAGGTGACTAGATCCGACTTCTCACTACGAACTCCATCTCGTGAAAGCATCACTAATGATAACGGTTATTTTAAAATTCCCCGCACCGACAACGGACGTCTTAAAATACATGTTTATAAAATATTTTCTGTTCAAAGAAACTTTGTCTTTCATAATCATTCCACAAAATATGTGTATACACTCGTGTTACACCCTGTAGCCGTACAGAGCAACCCTTGATTAAAGCAGTAGGTATTCTTTCACTTAATAAATAGACTTAAACGAGAACGTCACCTTTCATATTTCTTATCCTTTCAGCTACTTATAATATGCTTATGGTAGTAGGTCTAGTAGGTATACATGTGAAACTAATTTTAATTAATTTCTATTTAGCAGAAATTAATAGCTACAAAAAGATCAACCTAAGAAAGCTTTAAGGAAAGTAAGCCTTTCTTAATGTATTCGTCAGTTTTGACTCCCACATCTTTCCAAGATGTCCATATGAAACAGGACGATATGCAAGGAATTCGAATAAAAAAATAAGACGAATTTATTCGTTGATTTTTTTATGATTGCTTTTGGACTTTGGATAGCTAGGTCTGAGTTAAACATGTTAAGCAATTGTGAAAAGGATAAGAAGAAAGGCGAACATGGCTAATAAAACAAGAATAACGGGAATAGTCAAATAAGCAGATGATTAATATATAATATATATATATATATATAATATATATATATATATAGATATATATATATATGTATATATATATATATATATATATATATAGAGTTGATTTAAATATTCATTAATATTACGTATCCGAGAGAGTATACTGCTGAAAATAGACCTAGGCAAATCATGTGGGAAAATCAGAAGTCCAATTTAGGCCCACTAAATGTGTCATGCAAATTATTTTATTGGATCCAAAGGACAAAAAATTAGTTTAACTAAACATCGTTTTCAAAGAATGTTTAACGTCCTTAATGTATTATCTATCGGCTGTAGAAGACGAAATGACAACACCGCAGTGCAGTACGATACATTGAGTCAAGACTCGAGCGGCAGCAAAGCCAACTTCAAAATCTTCGGTATGCTGTCACGAAGCTAGAGTTGAGAGTAAAATTAGAAATCATGGACCCTCGGTATATATTTTCCTTACTTTGCAAAATAATTATTTTTAATACATTGAATAAGTCTACTCAATTCTAATGTAATTTATTTCAAGTACAGCACCTTTGAAAGGAAATGTTATTTATTGTTAAGTAAATAATCTGGCACCTGCATATGGCAATATTTCCATAACGAACAATGAATTAAGAAACTACGCCAATTCTTCGTTGGCCGTCTGTACATGAAAAATAATTATATATTCCCTCTAAAGATAAAAGCGACTTAGGGACGTCCAGCTTTCGACGAATATTGCATAATATATACTGGCTTTACAATACTACAGGTCATTGACTGACACATGCCATGCACAGGTCATTGAGGTCAGACACCTAGATAATACTAACCGGCTAGTTAAAAAAGAAAAAAAAACTTTATATGAAATTATGAAAACACCTAATCGGTTCGCTAATTTCCCGCCGCGGGTTAACGACCGTAATGGTGGGCTTGAGCTAATCACAACTGAATTAGCAGCTTTCAGTCGTTCACAAAATGACTTGTTTCACAATAGGAAGAGTTACATTATAAAAGTTAAAGCAATAAATAATCAGTCTGCCAAGTGCAACGATCGTTTATTAGCTCTGGTTACTTCCCTGCCCCAGTTTAGAGATATGAAATTTGGACAGTCTGATGAATTCATTCATTCGTTAAAGCATTATTATTATTATTATATTATTATTATTATTATTATTATTATTATTATTATTGTAACACTAAATGCCTACACATGCGTACGAGAGAAGTGTTCAATACAAAACAAACTAACGGAATGAAGTTTGCTTGAGACAGGGTCTTCTTCCGAGCCATTATTATTATTATTATTATTATTATTATTATTATTATTATTATTATTATTATTATTATCACCGTCGACACATCCCTACGAGAGAACAGAAGTGTAGAACAATACATTAAAAAATAAGCAGATAAAGATAAGAACAACTGATAAATAGTCAGAAAGATTACGAAAAATTAAAATGGCTGTCAAAACACAATTAATACTTCTTGTTAAACTTGATAGCAGTAACATCTACTAATTTATAATGTATCGCTTGATTTTCACTGGAGATTATTGGCCAAAAGCTATATTTCTCTCTCTCTCTCTCTCTCTCTCACAGTCCTGTCAATCCTGGCATTAAAAAATAAAAAAATAAAAAAAATGAGATGAGAAGGAACACCTTCTTCCAAGATTCAAACCACTGTTTAAATCTTAGAAACTACACTTCGGAAGCTGGAGATCTCACAGCTATACACTACCCGAGTCAAAAGTGGAGATTTGAAGCATGAACTATTCTTAGTATATGCCTTTGAATAAAGTACTCCACATGAACAATGCCAAGCTTCTACCCTTACTAGATTTTATTTCTTTCTAACTGACATAGGATTAGCTCAGTAATCAATATTAATTTGATTTCGTCACGTCATGTGGGTGGACTTCGAGAAAGATATATTACTTACAAAAATGTGGTAAGCCCATAAAAAAAAAAAAAAATATATATATATATATATATATATATATATGTAGTATGTATATATATATATATATATATATATATATATATATATATATATATATATATAATATAAGGAGCCCATAAAAACGCCAAAATATAGAAAAATAGTACTATATCAAAACTGCTGTCTCTGAAATATAGTACTTACTTTCTATATTTTAGGGTTTATACGGCCTCCTTATTTGATGGAATTCTGTTGTAATTTCAACATTTACCAGTCATATATATACATACACACACACGCACACACACACACACACATATATATAATATATATATATATATATATATATAATATATATATATATCTATATGCATATATAATGACATGGCGGCAACGGCCAATAGAGAAAGGTATTGTAATAAAAATTCAGTATGTTGCCAAAACAATTTTTTATTACAATAGTTTTCTCTATTGCCCGTTGCCATGACAATTTTTTTATTACAATGTTTTTCTCTATTGCCCGTTGCCATGACAATTTTTTTATTATAATGTTTTTCTCTATTGCCCGTTGCCATGACAATTTTTTTATTATAATGTTTTTCTCTATTGCCCATTGCCATGACAATTTTTTTATTACAATGTTTTTCTCTATTGCCCGTTGCCATGACAATTTTTTTATTACAATGTTTTTCTCTATTGCCCATTGCCATGACAATTTTTTTATTATAATTTTTTTCTCTATTGCCCGTTGCCATGACAATTTTTTTTATTATAATTTTTTCTCTATTGCCCGTTGCCATGACAATTTTTTTATTATAATGTTTTTCTCTATTGCCCATTGCCATGACAATTTTTTTATTATAATTTTTTTCTCTATTGCCCATTGCCATGACAATTTTTTTATTACAATGTTTTTCTCTATTGCCCGTTGCCATGAAAATATTTTCATTACATTGTTTTCCTCTATTGGCAGTTGCCACGACAATTTTTTATCAATGTTTTTCTCTATTGCCATTGCCACGACAATTTTTTTATTATGTTTTTTTCTATTGCCCATTGCCATGACCATTTTTTTTTATTATGTTTTTTCTATTGACTGTTGCTATGACAATTTTTTATTATGATTTTTCTATTGCCCATTGCCATGACAATTTTTTTATTATTTTTTTTTCTATTGCCCATTGCCATAACAATTTTTTTTACTATGTTTTTTCTATTGACCGTTGCCATGACAATTTTTTTTATTATGATTTTTTTATTGGCCATTGCTATGACAATTTTTTTTATTATTTTTTCTTCTATTGACCATTGCCATGACAATTTTTTTATTATGTTTTTTTCTATTGCCCATTGCCACGACAATTTTTTTTATTATGTTTTTTTCTATTGACCGTTGCTATGACAATTTTTTATCATAACGTTTTTCTCTATTGCCAATTGCCATGACAAATTTTTTATTACAATGTTTTCCTCTATTGCCCGTTGCCATGACAATTTTTTTTATTATAATGTTTTTCTCTATTACTCGTTGCCATGACTTTGTCTCTATTGCCCGTTGCCATGATAATTTTTTTATGTTTTCCTCTATTGGCCGTTGCCATGAGAATTTTTTTATTATAATGTTTTTCTCTATTACCCGTTGCCATGACACTTTTTTTATTACAATGTTTTTCTCTATTGCCCGTTGCCATGATAATTTTTTGTCATAATGTTTTTCTCTATTGTCCGTTGCCATGACAATTTTTTTATCATAATCTTTTTCTCTACTGCCCGTTGCCATGAAAATTTTTTTTATTACAATGTTTTCCTTTATTGCCTGTTACCATGACAAAATTTTTACTACAATACTTTCCTCTATTGCCCAAAGCTATGCTATTTATTTTATCAATATTTTTCTCTAAGACAGTGAAATGGCACCTTGGTAAGCTAGCTCGGTTGTTTTGCAGAAAGTGGAATGAGTAAACGAAGTCTGGTTATTAGCAGTTGGGACTCCTGCAAATTTATCAAAGGGAGATAAGCTGACTAAATGTAGTAACTACAGAACTGCTGTAATGCATCATCAGCCTTGCAATAAATATCCAGTAAGCTTATCCTCAATAAGAAATTGGTTAAATACTTGAAGAGATGAGCACTTTGGTTTCAGAAAATGCCCACATTTTAAAAACCCTTCTAACGGTTTTTGTTGATTATGTGAGTATTAGGAAGTAGGCACAGACTAGTATTATGGGGACTCACACATCACCCAGGAATTTCCGTTATGTGAAAACTAATTGAAACTATCCATGAGCGAAGCAGAGTTTTGTCAAGTTTGTTTGTTTGTATGGTGTTTTTATGTTGCACGGAACCACGTCGAGAGTGAACTTCTATCACCAGAAATACACATCTCTTACCCCTCAGTGGAATGCCCGAGAGTGAATTTCCAGCAAAAAGGGAGCTGATTCATCTCTGGTGCTGGTGACTTGATCCATATGTCAAAAAAGTAGTCAACATTTTAACCAGATGCTAGCCCAGTTATTGTCAACAAACTGGCACCATTAGACCTAACTAAAAGTAGACTGAAGAAATTTACTTCCAAAGCTTTCCAGGAAAAGTAAATTGTAATTTGGCCACATTAACAATAAACAAAGAGCTATGAAATTGAAAAAAAATCATTCATATTCTGAATCATTCCTTTTAATGGCATTATGGAATCATTTCTGTCATTTAAACCAACAGATTATTATAGAAATAATGTATAGACTTCAAATAGAACAGCATCAAGTGGGAAACAAGATCATCTTTAAAAAAATCATAGAGATGCTTTAAATGCAGGCATTGTTATTTCATACAAAATAATGAATAATGGAGAACTTTTTAAAACAGTCCCAAGAAATTTAGCTATATAACATCGAACTTACTAGTAAGACAAAGAAACTTGTGGCCCCAAAATCAGTTTATCTGCAAAAATATCTACATGTGATGATAACAAATATTTTATATTTCTTTTGATTCTGCAAAGAAATGTAGGCACTATATGATATTATATTTCTCAGTTTGGCCAAATAGTGAAGGAAAGTTGGTCTTGAACTGACAAGTACCATTTTTATAAGAAAGGAACAGTGGGCATGTTTCTTAAACAAGTATGAAATATGCATAAGTTCCAAGAACCACAATAATAATCAAATAATCATTACACGCATTTCTATTTTTATATCGAAAATGGAAGAATACTTGCACGATCATCTCAACAACACCTGAACAACGCTAAAATAGTATTGGAAATTGTTCTCTGTTAAATAAGAAAATAAAGGAAATTGGAGCCTGTACAACTGGTTGTACGCTCTTCCATACAGATGGGTACTATGTCATGCACTGACCTTTAGCGACGACATCAAACTGCTTTACTGATTTTCAATGGAAAACTCTGGACGACTGGTGGGCATGAAAGCATGTACCCATTACCAATCAAAGTCATATTGGTCCACCTGAGCAAGGGTCGCCCTACTGGCTCCTGGATTAAGCACCCTGGAAAAAATTTGATGAGGCATACCTGATTATCTGATTACTCTCATTATTCAGTCCTTATAGATATTAAGGAACCATTTGGTCAGGTCAATTCTTGCTTGGGAAATCTTAAGTGAAAACCAGACTTCGATGGCACTGAAGTACCAGATTTTTTTTCTTTTCTTTTTTCTTTTTTTTTAAACGTTGCATGGAACCAGTAGTTATTCAGCAACGGGACGAACGGCTTTGCGTGACTGACTTCCGAGAAATACACATACCTCACTCCTCAATGGAATGCCCGAGAATCGAACTCGCGGACCACTGAGGTGCATGCACGCCAACATCATACCGGCCACGCCACCGAGGCGCTACCAGATTTTTGTAGCCCAGTGTCAGCAGAAACAGATCAGAGAAGGAAAACAAGAGTGAGTGAGAAATATTTTTTGAAATGGTGATGAATTCCTCTTGATATGTTGATATGGAAACGCTCCTTCTCTTGTCCGCAAGAGTTTCATTCACCTCTGAGGAACCTTGCAACAACAGGCAAAAAGTAACGATTTGATCATTCTTCTCGCTTGGTCCAACATTAAAATCTAACGATAATTGCTTTTAGCTGTTTTTAAGTGATAAGATACTAGTAAAGTATGGGTACATACAGTATTCATATCACTTGATCCTGAGCTTTATAAATGTTTTTGAATTGAATTGATTGAATTGAATATACAATTTAGACCAGAGGCCAAGCACTGCGACCTATGAGGTCAATCATCGCTGGAACGGAAATTGGCAGTAAAAGGTTTGAAAGGTGTAACAGAAGGAAAACCTCGCAGTTGCACATGAGTTAACTGTTAGAAGGTGGAAAGTAAGACGGAAGAAAGACAATTTGAAAGGAGGTACAGTAAAGGGAACGAGAGGGGTTGCAGTTAGGAGCCGAAGGGATGCTGCAAAGAACCTTAAGTAATGCTTACATTGCACCGAATGAGGTGCACTGACGACACTAAAAAAACCCTACGGGGTTTAGAAGATGTTGATAGGCACTGGTCATGAAAATCCCAGTAATCACTAAAGTAACTAATGCATAAGACACATATGTGACCTAAGTACGGACATATCCGTTTACAGTCATTGTAAGGATATATATATATATATATATATGGATATATATATATATATATATATAATATATATATATTATACACAAAGTTACAGCCTCGAAGGAAAATTGAAACACTGGAGATGCTTTGTACTTTCGTCTATTACCAAGACTTGTTCACAGCAACTATAGATACACAGAATCTAGGGCCTATATAAATGGTGGGTACAAGTCCTAAGGGAATACAAAAAGGTCGGGAGGTCACAGAACGGTCAACAGATAAACTGAATCAAAACAGACTCTAACAAGTTCCTTGAAATAGTTTCGTTACAACGTGACAATATTTGGCTTTGCGTCCAATGTATTCTGTGGGACTTTTCACTTAAATGTAAAAATAAAGCATTATTTGTCTGACCTGTTCTTACTGTCTATTTGTGTTACTTTAATTTGGTGTTCAATTCTTTGCTGGTCTGACCTAAGTAAAATAAATCACAATCCATACATGAAATTTTTTTTATACAATATTGCTATCTTTTAGGGGGACTATTTTTATAAGGATTGTTTTTACGTTATTATATGTGGAAGATACATTTGTATTAAACAATTTAAAAAAAAGGGTTTACACCTTCAAATCTAATAAAATGTGTCAAACAAAGGGTGTCTGATGGCACTTCTCGTTTTCTTTCAGAGAGAGAGAGAGAGAGAGAGAGAGAGAGAGAGAGAGAGAGAGCGAGACGAGAGAGAGACGAGAGAGAGAGAGAGGAGAGGAGAGAGGAGGAGGAAGAGAGAGAGACTGCCGGCTCGTGTGAGAACTTTCACCATTACTGCAAGATATTTTTAAGTAAATACTTACAATAGACCAAAAGATTACATAGAAAAGTCTGTTTTGCAAGGAACTAAGATTAAAGGGGCATAGAACCGTTTAATACATAAAATCAAATACATTTGAGGTAACAGCTTGGGTGAGAAACAGCCGTCTAGGATTAACTCACTCATTTAATGGCTAAAAACAAGGAGAGATACAGGAAACCAATACTACAGATTACCGAGAGATTTTCAGTTTCTCTCTTAACTCTCGGAACAACTTTTGAAGAGTGGTTTCAGGAGTGCAGAGGCCTGGTCTTACATTAATGTTGTTTTCCTATGTTAGTTGTAATTACGTAAATGCTAGGAGTTCTTGAAACTGGTTTTACATCTTATGATATTGGAATGGGACTAACCACTCTTTTGTGATGTTTTATTTAGGTGCAAGAAAAGCAAAATATTCTTAAGGTTATTTCCAAAAGAATAATATTGTACGTACATTCTTCCTGACATAGAATTCCTTCCAAGTCTGGCCCAAAAAGATAATCGACCACAATCCATACATGGAATTTTATGAACATTATTGTTACTCTGATAAACAGATTTTTTACAGTTATATAAAAATTTTACGCTTCCAACAAACATTTAATGGGTCCAAAGTCTGGTAAAGTAAACAAAAAACGGGTCTCCTTTTATTCTTATTATAAAAAATGTCTTAAAATCTTTACTGTACGAATTGTTCCAAACATGAGCTGGATAACACACGTCTATGGCTATTTTCCTAATATCCGTGAGTTTTCACTCGATCGTATTAATATAGAAATAATCTGTATTCTCGCCCACATTCCTACGAGCATGACGTGTTGCACTTGTCGGAACACGGATGAGAAAACGGAGATTATTTCCATAACTTTTATAAGATCAACTGAAAACTCACGGATAGCTACTACGATAAATCTCTGGACACATTCTTTTGGGTATACTTAAGTAATTCTTAAGGCATGGCAAATTCGATATTGAAAGGCTGGTTGTTGGTTCGTTGGTTCATATTAGGACACACACATATACATACAAGTAAAATAAACATATGTATCTATACATACATATATATACATACTTTATATATGTATATATATATAGTATATATATATATATATATATATATATATATATATATATATATATATATATATATAAATTATATTTATTAAAAATATGATTATATATATATATATATATATAATATATATATTATATATTATATATATATATATATATATATAAATATATATATATATATATATATATATATATATATATAATATGTGTATATATATACACACAGGCGTGTGTATTTTTATGAATACGCGGGAAGTAGGAGCCTGAACTAAATGGCGGTGCATTAAAAGTAATAAAAAATATATATAGATTCGTTTAGTGTACAAATGTTATAAAAAAATAAATAAATAACAATATCAACGGCAGAAATAATGATACAAGTGAATCCTAAGCACAATGAAAATTTACCTGTGCTGTCGTTTTACCACTAAATATAAAGGTAATATTAATTCCTCTCTCTCTCAGTTTTGAGTGTGTGTGGGGGGGGTGGGGGGGGGGGGGGTTTGGGGGGGGAGTTAGTGCCGTCAGTTCATTCACCAAGCGTGGAGCGCTGTAGGCACTACTTTCTACTCCCAAGTTTACCCTTTATTGCCGAAAGATCTCTTAGGTCCCAGCGCTTTTTATATTTCTCTCTCTCTCTCTCTCTCTCTCTCTCTCTCTCTCTCTCTCTCTCTCTCTCTCTCTATCTTTTCACACACATGTACTATTAATATTATCCATATATATAATATATCATTTGGCCTACAAATGTCCTTTAATATCTAATTCGCTCTACCTCGGAATTGATATATTTTTCATATATGTACCGAGGGGGAATTTTTTAGTTGATAATAATTTCGTACCCCCTCGGTACATATATGAAAATATATCAATTCCGAGTAGAGCGAATTAGATATTAAAGGACATTTGTAGCCCGAATGATTTATATGAATCACGGTGATGTGATAATATTCAATATATATATATATATATATATATATATATATATATATATATATATATATATATATATATATATATATATATATATATATAATATATATAATATATATATATAATAAATAAATAAAGGTATAAGCCACAAAGGAAAAATAAACAACGGAGTTTCTGCAAGATCTTTCGACTCAACATCCTTTACGCAGCAGACAAACTGACTTACATGAGAAATTGAGGGTACAGGAAAGGTCGTATAACTGACAGATAGGGATTATAAGGAGATTAGTACCTAGAATCCGACACACCTGGAGAATGAGTAACCTTTCCAAACAAGCATAAACATGGGTACAATTTAAGAACAAAAAAGATTAAGTCCAACTGCTCAGACACAGGGACAAGACAATTAAAGGATTATACAGGGCGACAGCTGACCACAATCAGATCTTTGGTAAACAAAAACTTATTCACAAAACATATTAAACATACATATACAAAGAAAATATCTCTAAGGCAACTAATTTGTATTTAAGTCTTTAATTATATCTTTGAGGTCATTCTTAAACATGTTACAAATACAAGGGTCTAAATGGAACAGGCCATGACTAATATTAAAATTACAATGGGAAGTAAGTTGCATTATGGCAGATTCTGAAAGATTTTGTGATAAGACATCTTTTGTTCTTGCAATTACTGAACTACCAATCCAATTTATCCAGTGGTTGTTTTCACTTACATGAATGAATATTGCATTAGAATTTTGCCCAGTTTTGACAGAATATTTATGCTGTTTTAATCTTATTTCTAAGCCCTTGCTTGACTGTCCGAGATAAAAAGAGGGCAGTCCATACATGGAATTTTATATATTATGTTCTTGCTTTCCCTTAGGCCATTTTTTATTAACATTCCTTTTAGTGTGTTATTATAGGAAAAAACAAGGTTGACCTTAAAGGGTCTTAACAATGATTTAATGGTTTCAAATCCGTTAAAATAAGGCAAACTGAGAATGTTCTTAGAATTTTCTTTCTCCGTGTTACACTATAAAACTTTTTGTGGGGTTTATTATAACAAATATCTAGTATATGTGAAGGCTAACATAAATCTTTCTCTATTTTTCTTATGTATTCAATTTCTTGATCCAAATATTGGGGACTGACAATGTTAAGATGATGGCCTGAATAGAACTAGACATAAGTTAAGTTGTTGGTTGGTTTCCTATAAATACTGAATTTACATTGAAATGGTTCTCTATGTATCAAAACATCTAAGAAAGGTAGGTAATTGCCTGTTTCCAATTCTAGAGCAATCTTAATTGATGGTACCTGGTTATTTAATTTAGAGAGTAAATCATTTACATCAATACCAGCAGGCAGACAGCTAAAATATCATCAACATATCTATACCACTTTACAGGAATATAAATGATATTAGGTAAGTAGCGTTTTTCAAAGAATTCCATGTACAAGTTTGAGAGTAGTGGTGATGAAGGGTTGCCCATTGCCATGCCAAATATTTGTTGATAAAATTCACCATTGAATACAAACTTACAATCACAAATGCACAACCTAGTGAGTGAAATAATGTGACTTACAGACAGAGGTAATTCATGCTGAGTTAGTTCATTACTAAGATATTCTAAAATAGAGTGTATAGGGACTTTAGTAAAAAGAGAACATACATCAAAACTAACGAATCTATCAGTGGGGCAGAGTAATTTTGTTTAATTTATCAACTAAATCTAGAGAATTATATATATGAGAATCGGAGATGATTCCAAGCAATGGGGACAAGATCTAAGTGATATATTTCGAAAGTTTATATGAAATTGAGCCAACAGTACTGATAATAGGCCGCATAGGGTTATTTTCTTTGTGCGTTTTGACTAATCCGGATTTGAAACCATTAAATCATTGTTAAAAGCCTTTGAGGTCAACCTTGTTTTTTCCTCTAATAACACACTAAAAGGAATGTTAATAAAAAATGGACCCAGGGAAAGCAACAACATAATATATAAAATTCCATGTATGGACTGCCCTTCTTTTTATCTCGCTCAATCAAGCAAGGGCTTAGAAGTAAACTACCGGATAAATTGGATTGGTAGTTCAGTAATTGCAAGAACAAAAGATGTCTTATCATGAAATCTTTTAGAATCTGCCATAATACGACTTACTTCCCATTGTAATTTTAATATTAGTCGTGGCCTGTTCCATTTAGACCCTTGTATTTGTAACATGTTTAAGAATGACCTCAAAGATATAATTACAGACCTAAATACAAATTAGTTGCCTTAGAGATTTTTTCTTTGTTTATGTATGTTTAATATGTTTTTGTTTTTGTTTACCAAAGATCTGATTGTGGTCAGCTGTCGCCCTGTATAATCCTTTAATTGGCTTGTCCCTGTGTCTGAGCAGTTGGACTTAATCTTTTTGTTCTTAAATTGTACCCATGTTTATGCTTGTTTGGAAAGGTTACTCATTCTCCAGGTGTGTCGGGTTCTAGGTACTAATCTCCTTATAATCCCTATCTGTCAGTTATACGACCTTTCCTGTACCCTCAATTTCTCATGTAAGTAAGTTTGTCTGCTGAGTAAAGGATGTTCAGTCAAAAGATCTTGCAGTACTCCGTTGTTTATTTTTCCTTTGTGGCTTATACCTTTATTTATGGATTTATCACGTTCCAAACTTTCTTGGTCCAGTTATACCTATATATATATATAGTATATACTATTATATATATACATATATATATATATATATACATATGTATATAGCGTATGTAATATAAATATAATATAATTTTTTATATATATATATATATATATATATATATATATATGTATTATGTATGTAAATATAATATAATACATACAATTAT